>NC_092280.1:14562677-14747677 GCF_036320965.1 Panulirus ornatus
TTGAAGGAATAGTGGTTCCAACAATGTTGTATGGTTGCGAGGCGTGGGCTATGGATAGAGTTGTTCGCAGGAGGATGGATGTGCTGGAAATGAGATGTTTGAGGACAATGTGTGGTGTGAGGTGGTTTGATCGAGTAAGTAACGTAAGGGTAAGAGAGATGTGTGGAAATAAAAAGAGCGTGGTTGAGAGAGCAGAAGAGGGTGTTTTGAAATGGTTTGGGCACATGGAGAGAATGAGTGAGGAAAGATTGACCAAGAGGATATATGTGTCGGAGGTGGAGGGAACGAGGAGAAGAGGGAGACCAAATTGGAGGTGGAAAGATGGAGTGAAAAGGATTTTGTGTGATCGGGGCCTGAACATGCAGGAGGGTGAAAGGAGGGCAAGGAATAGAGTGAATTGGAGCGATGTGGTATACAGGGGTTGACGTGCTGTCAGTGGATTGAATCAAGGCATGTGAAGCGTCCGGGGTAAACCATGGAAAGCTGTGTAGGTATGTATATTTGCGTGTGTGGACGTGTGTATGTACATGTGTATGGGGGGGGGTTGGGCCATTTCTTTCGTCTGTTTCCTTGCGCTACCTCGCAAACGCGGGAGACAGCGACGAGGTATAAAAAAAAATGTATATATACATATATATATATATTCCCTGCATGTCGTAGAAGGCGACTAAAAGGGGAGGGAGCGGGGGGCTGGAAATCCTCTCCTCTCAATTTTTTTTAATTTTCCAAAATAAGGAACAGAGAAGGGGGCCAGGTGAAGATATTCCCTCAATGGCCCAGTCCTCTGTTCTTAACGCTACCTCGCTAATGCGGGAAATGGCAAATAGTTTGAAAAAATATATATATATATATATATATATATATATATATATATATATATATATATATTTTTTTTTTTTTTTTTTTTAATACTTTGTCGCTGTCTCCCGCGTTTGCGAGGTAGCGCAAGGAAACAGACGAAAGAAATGGCCCAACCCCCCCCCCATACACATGTACATACACACGTCCACACACGCAAATATACATACCTACACAGCTTTCCATGGTTTACCCCAGACGCTTCACATGCCTTGATTCAATCCACTGACAGCACGTCAACCCCTGTATACCACATGACTCCAATTCACTCTATTCCTTGCCCTCCTTTCACCCTCCTGCATGTTCAGGCCCCGATCACACAAAATCTTTTTCACTCCATCTTTCCACCTCCAATTTGGTCTCCCTCTTCTCCTCGTTCCCTCCACCTCCGACACATATATCCTCTTGGTCAATCTCTCCTCACTCATTCTCTCCATGTGCCCAAACCATTTCAAAACACCCTCTTCTGCTCTCTCAACCACGCTCTTTTTATTTCCACACATCTCTCTTACCCTTACGTTACTTACTCGATCAAACCACCTCACACCACACATTGTCCTCAAACATCTCATTTCCAGCACATCCATCCTCCTGCGCACATCTCTATCCATAGCCCACGCCTCGCAACCATACAACATTGTTGGAACCACTATTCCCTCAAACATACCCATTTTTGCTTTCCGAGATAATGTTCTCGACTTCCACACATTTTTCAAGGCTCCCAAAATTTTCGCCCCCTCCCCCACCCTATGATCCACTTCCGCTTCCATGGTTCCATCCGCTGACAGATCCACTCCCAGATATCTAAAACACTTCACTTCCTCCAGTTTTTCTCCATTCAAACTCACCTCCCAATTGACTTGACCCTCACCCCTACTGTACCTAATAACCTTGCTCTTATTCACATTTACTCTCAACTTTCTTCTTCCACACACTTTACCAAACTCAGTCACCAGCTTCTGCAGTTTCTCACATGAATCAGCCACCAGCGCTGTATCATCAGCAAACAACAACTGACTCACTTCCCAAGCTCTCTCATCCCCAACAGACTTCATACTTGCCCCTCTTTCCAGGACTCTTGCATTTACCTCCCTTACAACCCCATCCATAAACAAATTAAACAACCATGGAGACATCACACACCCCAGCCGCAAACCTACATTCACTGAGAACCAATCACTTTCCTCTCTTCCTACACGTACACATGCCTTACATCCTCGATAAAAACTTTTCACTGCTTCTAACAACTTTCCTCCTACACCATATATTCTTAATACCTTCCACAGAGCATCTCTATCAACTCTATCATATGCCTTCTCCAGATCCATAAATGCTACATACAAATCCATTTGCTTTTCTAAGTATTTCTCACATACATTCTTCAAAGCAAACACCTGATCCACACATCCTCTACCACTTCTGAAACCGCACTGCTCTTCCCCAATCTGATGCTCTGTACATGCCTTCACCCTCTCAATCAATACCCTCCCATATAATTTACCAGGAATACTCAACAAACTTATACCTCTGTAATTTGAGCACTCACTCTTATCCCCTTTGCCTTTGTACAATGGCACTATGCACGCATTCCGCCAATCCTCAGGCACCTCACCATGAGTCATACATACATTAAATAACCTTACCAACCAGTCAACAATACAGTCACCCCCTTTTTTAATAAATTCCACTGCAATACCATCCAAACCTGCTGCCTTGCCGGCTTTCATCTTCCGCAAAGCTTTTACTACCTCTTCTCTGTTTACCAAATCATTTTCCCTAACCCTCTCACTTTGCACACCACCTCGACCCAAACACCCTATATCTGCCACTCTGTCATCAGACACATTCAACAAACCTTCAAAATACTCATTCCATCTCCTTCTCACATCACCGCTACTTGTTATCACCTCCCCATTTACGCCCTTCACTGAAGTTCCCATTTGCTCCCTTGTCTTACGCACCCTATTTACCTCCTTCCAGAACATCTTTTTATTCTCCCTAAAATTTACTGATAGTCTCTCACCCCAACTCTCATTTGCCCTTTTTTTCACCTCTTCCACCTTTCTCTTGACCTCCTGTCTCTTTCTTTTATACTTCTCCCACTCAATTGCATTTTTTCCCTGCAAAAATCGTCCAAATGCCTCTCTCTTCTCTTTCACTAATACTCTTACTTCTTCATCCCACCACTCACTACCCTTTCTAAACAGCCCACCTCCCACTCTTCTCATGCCACAAGCATCTTTTGCGCAATCCATCACTGATTCCCTAAATACATCCCATTCCTCCCCCACTCCCCTTACTTCCATTGTTCTCACCTTTTTCCATTCTGTACACAGTCTCTCCAGGTACTTCCCCACACAGGTCTCCTTCCCAAGCTCACTTACTCTCACCACCTTCTTCACCCCAACATTCACTCCTCTTTTCTGAAAACCCATACTAATCTTCACCTTAGCCTCCACAAGATAATGATCAGACATCCCTCCAGTTGAACCTCTCAGCACATTAACATCCAAAAGTCTCTCTTTCGCACGCCTGTCAATTAACACGTAATCCAATAACGCTCTCTGGCCATCTCTCCTACTTACATATATATATATATATATATATATATATATATATATATATATATATATATATTTTTTTTTTCATACTATTTGCCATTTCCCGCGTTAGCGAGGTAGCATTAAGAACAGAGAACTGGGCCTTAGAGAGAATATCCTCACCTGACCCCCTTCTCTGTTCCTTCTTTTGGAAAATTAAAAAAAACAAGAAAGGGGAGGATTTCCAGCCACCCGCTCCCTCCCCTTTTAGTCGCCTTCTACGACACGCAGGGAATACGTGGGAAGTATTCTTTCTCCCCTATCCCCAGGGATAATATATATATATATATATATATATATATATATATATATATATATATATATATATATATATATATATATATACTGCTACTCCTTCCCTTGCTCTTGTCCTCTCACTAATCCCTGACTTTACTCCCAAGACATTCCCAGCAAACTTTTACCTCTGTAATTTGTGCACTCACTTTTATCCCCTTTGCCTTTGTACAATGGCACTATGCAAACACTCCGCCAATCCTCAGGCACTTCACCATGAGTCATACATACATTAAATAACCTTACCAACCAGTCAACAATACAGTCACCCCCTTTTTGAATAAATTCCACAGCAATACCATCCAAACCCACTGCCTTGCCGGCTTTCATCTCATACAATGGCACTATGCAAGGATTCCGCCAATCCTCAGGCACCTCACCATGAGTCATACATACATTAAATAACCTTACCAACCAGTCAACAATACAGTCACCCCCTTTTTTATTAAATTCCACTGCAATAGCATCCAAACCTGCTGCCTTGCTGGCTTTCATCTTCCGCAAGGCTTTTACTACCTCTACTCTGTTTACCAAGTCATTCTCCCTAGCCCTCTCACTTTGCACACCACCTTGACCAAAACACCCTATATCTGCCACTCTATCATCAAACACATTCAACAAACCTTCAAAATACTCACTCCATCTCCTTCTCACATCACCACTACTTGTTATCACCTCCCCATTAGCCCCTTCACTGAAGTTCCCATTTGTTCCCTTGTCTTAAGCACTTTATTTACCCCCTTCCAAAACATCTTTTTATTCTCCCTAAAATTTAATGATACTCTCTCAACCCAACTCTCATTTGCCCTCTTTTTCACCTCTTGCACCTTTCTCTTGACCTCCTGCCTCTTTCTTTTATACATCTCCCACTCATTTGCATTATTTCCCTACAAAAATCGTCCAAATGCCTCTCTCTTCTCTTTCACTAATAATCTTACTTCTTCATCCCACCACTCACTACTCTTTCTAATCTGCCCACCTCTAACGCTTCTCATGCCACAAGTATCTTTTGCGCAAGCCATCACTGTTTCCCTAAATACATCCCATTCCTCCCCCACTCCCCTTACCTCCTTTGTTCTCACCTTTTCCATTCTGTACTCAGTCTCTCCTGGTACTTCCTCACACAAGTCTCCTTCCCAAGCTCACTTACTCTCACCTGTCTCTTCACCGCAACATTCTCTCTTCTTTTCTGAAAACCTCTACAAATATTCACCTTCACCTCCACAAGATAATGATCAGACATCCCTCCAGTTGCAGTACACCAATCATTCCCTCAACTGCCACATTACTCACCTTTGCATTCAAATCACCCGTCACTATAACCCGGTCTCGTGCATCAAAACTACAAACACGCTCACTTAGCTGCTCCCAAAACACTTGCCTTTCATAATCTTTCTTCTCATGCCCAGGTGCATATGCACCAATAATCACCCATCTCTCTCCATCAACTTTCAGTTTTACCAATATCAATCTAGAGTTTACTTCTTTCATATACTCCCACCACTCCTGTTTCAGGAGTAGTGCTACTCCTTCCCTTGCTTTTGTCCTCTCACTAACCCCTGACTTTCCTCCCAAGACATTCCCAAACCACTCTTCCCCTTTACTCTTGAGCTTCCTTTCACTCAGAGCCAAAACATTCAGGTTCCTTTTCTCAAATATACTACCAATCTCTCCTTTTTTCTCATCTTGGTTACTCCCCGCGTGACTCCTTCTTCTGTTTCCCCTTTCAGAAAGTTAAAATACAAGGAGGGGAGGGTTTCCAGCCCCCCGCTCCCGTCCCCTTTAGTCGCCTTCTACGATACACAAGGAATGCAAGGGAAGTATTCTTTCTCCCCTATCCACAATATATGCTTGCCTATAATCTGGAATCAAGAGCTTATTGTCATTTATTTCATACTCTAAATTTATCTCTAATCTAATCAAACTGTGAATGCTGTTTGAAAAACTCGTTTCCTTTGTTAGAGATGGTTAAGTTTGTGTCACTGGTGAGGACAAGATCAAGAATATTTTTCACTTCTAGTTGGTTTTTTAATTTACTGTTCTAAAAAAGCATCTTCAATCAGTTCCATTAGTCTCGTTCCCTCTTGGTCACCTGTTAATGTGTTCCAGTTTATGTTTGGACTGTTGAAGGCTCCTACTATTATAAACTCTTTACGGTTTATCATAGTTTTCATTTCATTGTATAATATCTTATCGTCTTCTTTTTGCTTAGGAGGTCTGTAAATAATGTCGAGACGAAGTTTACTTTTAGCTTCATTGGTCATGTCAATATAAAGAGAGTTGTAAGTGTGTGTGTCTACTTTGCTTATCTGAAAAGCATTTAGACTGCTATCAACATAGATCAAAACTCCACCACCTACCCTGTACAAGTGATCTTTCGTAAATAGTTTGTATCCGCGTATTACTAACCCAGCAATTAAGTGTTTATTCTCAGAGTTTACCCACATTTTTGAGATTGCAATAATGCTTGATTTTTCAGTAACTGCATCTGATATAAGTTCATTGTGTTTCTTAATGATGCTCTAAGCATTTGAAGGTAGAGTAGTCCCAACAGTGTTGCATGGATAACGTGTGGTCTTTAAGTACAAAAGAAGGGAAGGTTGTTATGTTGCAAATAAAATTCTTAGGATGAAAAGTGCTGTAATTACTTATTCATACTGTATGGAGATAGAACTTTACACCTGTGGGACCCTATCTCTTGAACTTTCTCCACTGAACACCTTCTTAAATTTCTGTATACTTTCAGAATTAAACACATCTTCAGTCATTCTAATGCATTCATCAACCACTCATATACAATAAAAGTACTTCATCTTTTTTATCAAGTTTCTTGCTTAATTCCATGCTATGTCCTCTGGTTGCTCTATCCCTACATCTCTCAAAGGAATGTTCTCTGTCTATGACATGAATCTATTTTAAAGACTAAAACATTCTAATCAGGCCAACCTCACTCTTCTCTCTTCCAAAATGGGCAAAACTAAAGTCCTATCCTTTCCCTGAGATTCAGCTCTCTTAATCCCAGTAACATCTCTGATGCTTTCCTCTGCACCTCTATTAGCTCTAAGTACTTTTTTAGATACAGTGGCCAAACTTTAAAAACATTCTAGTTCTAGCCTCACATATGAAATGAACATGCTGAATATTTCCTTATCCATGAACTCGAATGTAGTTCTAATGTATTTCAGCAGATGGTCTCAACTCTCCTCCTAAAGCGGGACTCTGGCGATAAGTCAGGGACAAAGTCAACTCCCAAGTCTTTCTCACACACAGCTTCCTGCAGCTTGTATCCAGTTGGATGATAATCATATTGAGGCTATATTTCACTGTGACACACCCTCGCTGCTGACTGACACAACAGACCAGGGTGTGCTGATATGATTTTGGCAGATAGTAAAAAATGAGTGAAGAATGGCAACTGATCCATATATAAGAAGTGGAGAAAGCAAGAGAAGGGGAAGATGCATATGTAAGGATGGACAAAAGAGGCTTTGGGGTACTGGGGCTTGATTATTCATTCAGAATGGTGAGAGACATGTAAACAGAAAAAGCTGGATTAATGTAGTATATGGTGGACATCATGCTGCCAGTGGGCTGTACCTTGAGATATGAAGTGGTCAAGGTAAACCCTATGGATGATAGGGTCTTGTTTTGGCACATATATGTGAATGTAAGCGAATGCAACTATTGTTCATCTGTTCCTAACACTACCTCACTAAGGGGGAGAAAGGCAAAAATGGTCAACTCACCTAACACGATTACCAGTATTACCAACATCACGTGAAGCTGCTCTTTTCTCAACACCAGCCTTCTGCACTGCCATTGCATCCTGAGGAAAAATGAAAAAAGATTCAAAACCAAACAAGAAAGCCAAATGCATACTTCATTTTGCTAAAGATTATCTCAATAAAACAGATAAAAATATATTTTGTTTCAAATAAGAAGTAAACAATAAATTATACAAATCCAAAGATTTCTCCCCTATCCCAGGGGGATAGAGAAGAAAGAATATTTCCCACGTATTCCCTGCGTGTTGTAGAAGGCGACTAAAAGGGGAGGGAGCGGGGGGCTGGAAATCCTCCCCTCTCATTTTTTTTCTTTTAATTTTCCAAAAGAAGGAACAGAGAAGGGGGCCAGGTGAGGATATTCCTTCAAAGGCCCAGTCCTCTGTTCTTAACACTACCTCGCTAATGCGGGAATTGGTGAACAGTTTGAAAGAAAGACTTTCTTTTTACTTTTTTTTACTAATGGGTTAATAAAATACATGGAAGGATGGTTCTATATTAAGACCTATTTGTGCATATAAGAAAGCTTTACACATGGAGAACCCCAATTAATAACTTCATATCTTTATCATATAGCTTTCTAAGTTTTGCAAAGCTGTCAGAGAGGGTGATCATGCTGGAGGAGTAAATTATTGGGTCAAAGTGAATAGGAAACCTTCCTACAGAGTTAGAACTTGTCAAGAATGTACAAGTAATATGTAGCCCAAAAAACTTTAAGCTTTCTGAAAACCAAACTATTTTTTCTAATCTCTCAGTTAAGAAGTAATAGTATACAGCGATGTCTTAATTTAAGCACCCCTTCTGATCACACTTTCTGACTTCATGCCACAATGTAAGGACACTTCTATCTGATCTTCATAGTTTTCATGTTTACACATTTTTCTTTTCTTCCTGGGGATAGGGGAAAAAGAATACTTCCCACACATTCCCTGCGTCGTAGAAGGCGACTAAAGGGGACGGGAGCAGGGGGCGAGAAATCCCCACTTCCTTGTATTTAAACTTTCTAAAAGGGGAAATGCAGGGAGTGCTCATCCTCCTCGAACGCTCAGATTGGGGTGTCTAAATGTGTGTGAATATAACCAAGATGAGAAAAAAGGAGAGATAGGTAATAAGTTTGAGGAAAAGAACATGGGTGTTTTGGCTCTGAGTAAAATGAAGCTCAAGGGCAAAGGAGAAGAGTGGTTTGGGAATGTTTTGGGAGTAAAGTCAGAGATTGGAGAGAGGACAAGAGCAAGGAAGGAGGAGCACTACTCCTGAAACAGAAGTTGTGGGAGTACATGATAGAGTGTAAGAGAGTAAACTCTACATAGATATGGGTAAAACTGAAAGTGGATGGTCAGAGATGGGTGATTATTGGTGCCTATGCACGTGGGCATGAGAAGAAAGATCATGAGAAGCAAGTGTTTTGGGAGCAGCTGAGTGAGTGTGTTAGTAATTTTCATGAACGAGACTGGGTTATAGTGATGGGTGATTTGAATGCAAAGGTGAGTAATGTGGCAGTTGAGGGAATAGTTGGTGTACATGGGGTGTTCAGTGTTATAAATGGAAATGGTGAAGAGCTTGTAGATTTAGGTACTGAAAAAGGTCTGGTGATTGGGAATACCTGGTTTAAAAAGAGATATATACATTAGTATATGTATGTAATTACGAGAGATGGCCAGAGAGCGTTATTGGATTATGTGTTAATTGATAGGCGCAGGAAAGAGAGACTTTTGGATGTTAATGTGCTGAGAGGTGCAACTGGAGGGATGTCTGATCATTATCTTGTGGAAGTGAAGGTGAAGATTTGTTGAGGTTTTCCGAAAAGAAAAGAATGCTGGGGTGAAGAGAGTGGTGAGAGTAAGTGAGCTTGGGAAGGAGACGTGTGTGAGGAAGTACCAGGAGAGACTGAGTGCAGAGTGGAAAACGGTGAGAGCAAAGGACGTAAGGGGAATGTTGAGGAATGGGATGTATTTAGGGAAGCAGAGATGGCTTGCGCAAAAGATGCTTGTGGCATGAGAAACATGGGAGGTGGGCAGATTAGAAAGTGTAGTGAGTGGTGAGAAGTAGGAAGTAAGAGGCATTTGGACGATTTTTGCAGGGAAATAATGCAAATGACTGGAAGATGTACAAAAGAAAGAGGCAGGAGGTCAAGAGAAAGGTGCGTGAGGTGAAAAAGAGGGCAAATGAGAGTTGGGGTGAAAGAGTATCATTAAATTTTATGGAAAATATAAAGATGTTTTGGAAGAAGGTAAATAAAGTGCGTAAGACAAGAGAACAAATGGAAACATCGGTGAAGGGGGCTAATGGGGAGGTAATAACAAGTAGTGGTGATGTGAGAAGGAGATGGAGTGAGTATTCTGAAGGTTTGTTGAATGTGTTACATGATAGAGTAGCAGATATAGGGTGTTTTGGTCGAGGTGGTGTGCAAAGTGAGAGGGTTAGGAAGAATAATTTGGTAAACAAAGAAGAGGTACTGAAAGCTTTGCGGAAGATGAAAGCCAGCAAGGCGGCAGGTTTGGATCGTACTGCAGTGGAATCTATTAAAAAAGGGGGTGACTGTTGTTGTTGACTGGTTGCTGAGGATATTCAGTGTATGTATGGCTCATAGTGAAGTACCTGAGGATTGGCAGAATGCATGCATAGTGCCATTGTACAAAGGCAAAGGGGATAAAGGTGAGTGTTCAAATTACAGAAGTATAAGTATGTTGAGTATTCCTGGGAAATTATATGGGAGGGTATTGACTGAGAGGGTGAAGGCATGGACAGAGCATCAGATTGGGGAGGAGCAGTGTGGTTTCAGAAGTGGTAGAGGATGTGTGGATAAAGTGTTTACTTTGAAGAATGTATGTGAGAAATACTTAGAAAAACAAATGGATTTGTATGTAGCATTTATGGATCTGGAGAAGGCATATGATAGAGTAGATAAAGATGCTCTGTGGAAGGTATTAAGAGTATATGGTGTGGGAGGCAAGTTGCTAGAAGCAGTGAGAAGTTTTTATCAAGGATGTAAGGCATGTGTACGAGTAGGAAGAGAAGAAAGTAATTGATTCCCAGTGAATTTCGGTTTGCGGCAGGGGTGTGTGATGTCTCCGTGGATGTTTGTTATTGGAGGGGGTTGTCAGGGAGGTGAACGCAAGAGTTTTGGAGAGAGGGGCAAGTATGCAGTCAGTTCTGGATGAGAGGGCTTGGGAAGTGAGTCAGCTGTTGTTTGCTGATGATACAGCGCTGGTGGCTGATTCATGTGAGAAACTGCAAAAGCTGGTGACTGAGTTTGGTAAAGTGTGTGAAAGAAGAACCTGAGAGTAAATGTGAATAAGAGCAAGGTTATTAGGTACAGTAGGGTTGAGGGACAAGTCAATTGGGAGGTAAGTTTGAATGGAGAAAAACTGGAGGAAGTGAAGTGTTTTAGATATCTGGGAGTGGATTTGGCAATGGATGGAACCATAGAAGTGGAAGTGAGTCACAGGGTAGGGGAGGGATTGAAAGGTTCTGGGAGCGTTGAAGAATGTCGAAAGCGAGAACATTATCTCGGAAAGCAAAAATGGGTGTTTGAAGGAATGGTGGTTCCAAAAATGTTATATGGTTGCGAGGCATGGGCTATAGATAGGGTTGTGCAGAGGAGGGTGGATGTGTTGGAAATGAGATGTTGGAGGACAATATGTGGTGTGAGGTGGTTTGATCGAGTAAGTAATGAAAGGGTAAGAAAAATGTGTGGTAATAAAAAGACTGCGGTTGAGAGAGCAGAGGAGGATGTGTTGAAATGGTTTGGTCACATGGAGAGAATGTGCGAGGAAAGATTGACAAAGAGGATATATATGTCAGAGGTGGAGGAAACAAGAAGTGGGAGAACAAACTGGAGGAGGAAAGATGGAGTGAAAAAGATTTTGAGCAATCGGGGCCTGAACATGCAGGAGGGTGAAAGGTGTGCAAGGAATAGAGTGAATTGGAATGATGTGGTATACTGGGGTCGATGTGCTGTCAATGGATTGAACCAGGGCATATGATGTGTCTGGGGTAAACCATGAAAAGTTTTGTGGGGCCTGGATGTGGAAAGGGAGCTATGGTTTCGGTGCATTATACATGACACCTAGGGACTGAGTGTGAATGAATGTGGCCTCTGTTGTCTTTTCCTAGTGCTACCTCGCATGTGCGTGGGAGGACAAGGGTGCCATTTCATGTGTGGCGGGATGGCGACGGGAATGGCTAAGGGCAGCAAGTATGAATATGTACATGTGTAAATATGTATTTGTCTGTGTACATATATGGGGATAGGAGAGAAAGAATACTTTCCACGCATTCCTCACGCGTCGTAGAAGGCAACTAAAGTGGACGGGAGCGGGGGGCTGGAAACCCTCCCCTCCTTGTATTACAACTTTCTAAAAGGGGAAACAGAAGAAGGAGTCATGCGGGGAGCTGCTCATCCTCCTCGAAGGCTCAGACTGGGGTGTCTAAATGTGTGTGGATGTAACCAAGATGAGAAAAAAGGAGAGATAGGTAGCATGTTTGAGGAAAGGAACCCGGATGTTTTGGCTCTGAGTGAAACGAAGCTCAAGGGTAAAGGGGAAGAGTGGTTTGGGAATGTCTTGGGAGTAAAGTCAGGGGTTAGTGAGAGGACAAGAGCAAGGGAAGGAGTAGCACTACTCCTGACACAGGAGTGGTGGGAGTATGCGACAGAGTGTAAGAAAGTAAACTCTAAATTGATATGGGTAAAACTGAAAGTTGATGGAGAGAGATAGTTGATTATTGATGCATATGCACCTGGGCATGAGAAGAAAGATCATGAGAGGCAAGTGTTTTGGGAGCAGCTGAATGAGTGTGTTAGTGGTTTTGATGCACGAGACCGGGTTATAGTGTTGGGTGATTTGAATGCAAAGGTGAGTAATGTGGCAGTTGAGGGAATAATTGGTATACATGGGGTGTTCAGTGATGGAAATGGTGAAGAGCTTGTACATTTATGTGCTGAAAAAGGACTGGTGATTGGGAATACCTGGTTAAAAAGAGATATACATAAGTATATGTATGTAAGTTGGATAGATGGCCAGAGAGCGTTACTGGATTACGTGTTAACTGATAGGCGTGCGAAAGAGAGACTTCTGGATGTTAATGTGCTGAGAGGAGCAACTGGAGGGATGTCTAATCATTATCTTGTGGGTATGAAGGTGATATTTGTAGAGGTTTTCCGAAAAGAAGAGAGAATGTTGGGGTGAAGAGTGGTGAGAATAAGTGAGCTTGGGAAGGAGACTTGTGTGAAGAAGTACCAGGAGAGACTGAATATAGAATGGAAAACGGTGAGAACAAAGGACGTAAGGGGAGTGGGGGAGGAATGGGATGTATCTAGGGAAGAAGTGATGGCTTGCGCAAAAGATGCTTGTGGCATGAGAAGCGTGGGAGGTGGGCAGATTAGAGAGGGTAGTGAGTGGTGGGATGAAGAAGTAAGGTTATTAGTGAAAGAGAAGAGAGATGCATGTGGACGATTTTTGCAGGGAAAAATGGCAATTGAGTGGGAGATGTATAAAAGAAAGAGGCAGGAGGACAAGAGAAAGGTGCAAGAGGTGAAAAAGAGGGCAAATGAGACTTGGGGTCAGAGAGTATCATTAAATTTTAGGGAGAATAAAAAGATGTTTTGGAAGGAAGTAAATAAAGTGCGTAAGACAAGGGAACAAATGGGAACTTCAGTGAAGGGGGCTAATGGGGAGGTGATAACAAGTAGTGGTGATGTGAGAAGGAGATGGAGTGATTATTTTGAAGGTTTGTTGAATGCGTTTGATGATAGAGTGACAGATATAGGGTGTTTTGGTCGAGGTGGTGTGCAAAGTGAGAGGGTTAGGGAAAATGATTTGGTAAACAGAGAAGAGGTAGTAAAAGCTTTGCGGAAGATGAAAGCTGGCAAGGCAGTGGATTTGGATGGTATTGCAGTGGAATTTATTAAAAAAGGGGGTGACTGTATTGTTGACTGGTTGGTAAGGTTATTCAATGTATGTATGATTCATGGTGAGGTGCCTGAGGATTGGCGGAATGCTTGCATAGTGCCATTGTACAAAGGCAAAGGGGATAAGAGTGAGTGCTCAAATTACAGAGGTATAAGTTTGTTGAGTATGCCTGGTAAATTATATGGGAGGGTATTGATTGAGAGGGTGAAGGCATGTACAGAGCATCAGACTGGGGAAGAGCAGTGTGGTTTCAGAAGTGGTAGAGGATGTGTGAATCAGGTGTTTGCTTTGAAGAATGTATGTGAGAAATACTTGGAAAAGCAAATGGATTTGTATGAAGCATTTATGGATCTGGAGAAGGCATATGATAGAGTTGATAGAGATGCTCTGTGGAAGGTACTAAGAACATATGGTGTGGGAGGCAAGTTGTTAGAAGCAGTGAAAAGTTATTATCGAGGATGTAAGGCATGTGTACATGTAGGAAGAGAGGAAAGTGATTGGTTCTCAGTGAATGTAGGTTTGCGGCAGGGGTGTGTGATGTCTCCATGGTTGTTTAATTTGTTTATGGATGGGGTGGTTAGGGAGGTGAATGCAAGAGTTTTGGAAAAATGGGCAAGTATGCTGTCTGTTGTAGATGAGAGAGCTTGGGAATTCCCAAGTGAGTCAGTTGTTGTTCGCTGATGATAGAGCGCTGGTGGCTGATTCATGTGAGAAACTGCAGAAGTTAGTGACTGAGTTTGGTAAAGTGTGTGAAAGAAGAAAGCTGAGAGTAAATGTGAATAAGAGCAAGGTTATTAGGTACAGTAGGGTTGAGGGTCAAGTAATTTGGGAGGTAAGTTTGAATGGAGAAAAACTGGAGGAAGTGATGTGTTTTAGACATCTGGGAGTGGATTTGGCAGCGGATGGAACCATGGAAGCGGAAGTGAGTCATAGGGTTGGGGAGGGGGCGAAAATTCTGGGAGCCTTGAAGAATGTGTGGAAGTCGAGAACATTATCTCGGAAAGCAAAAATGGGTATGTTTGAAGGAATAGTGGTTCCAACAATGTTGTATGGTTGCGAGGCGTGGGCTATGGATAGAGTTGTGCGCAGGAGAGTGGATGTGCTGGAAATGAGATGTTTGAGGACAACATGTGGTGTGAGGTGGTTTGATCAAGTAAGTAATAATAGGGTAAGAGAGATGTGTGGTAATAAAAAGAGTGTGGTTGAGAGAGCAAAAGAGGGTGTTTTGAAATGGTTTGGTCACATGGAGAGAATGAGTGAGGAAAGATTGACCAAGAGGATATATGTGTCAGAGGTGGAGGGAATGAGGAGAAGAGGGAGACCAAACTGGAGGTGGAAAGTTGGAGTGAAAAAGATTTTGAGTGGTCGGGGCTTGAACATGCAGGAGGGTGAAAGGCGTGCAAGGAATAGAGTGAATTGGAACGATGTGGTATATTGAGGTCAACGTGCTGCCAATGGATTGAACCAGGGCATGTGAAGCGTCTGGGGTAAACCATGGAAAGTTTTGTGGGGCCTGGATGTGGAAAGGGAGCTGTGGTTTCGGTGCATTATTACATGACAGCTAGAGACAGTGTGAACGAATGGGGCCTTTGTTGTCTTTTCCTAGCGCTACCTCGCACACATGAGGCGGGAGGGTATTGTTATTCCATGTGTGGCGGGGTGGCGATGGGAATGAATAAAGGCAGACAATATGAATTATGTACATGGGTATATATGTATATGTCTGTGTGTATATATATATGTATACATTGAGATGTATAGGTATGTATATGTGCTGTGTGTGGACGTGTATGTACACATGTGTATGTGGGTGGGTTCGGCAATTCTTTCGTCTGTTTCCATGCACTACCTCGCTAACACGGGAGACAGTGACAAAGCAAAATAAATAAATGAATAAAAAAGTATATGTATATATACATTTGAAATGTATAGGTAAATGTATTTGTGCATGTGTGGGCATGTATGTATATACATGTGTATGTGGGTGGGTTGGGCCATTCTTTCATCTGTTTCCCTGCGCTACCTCGCTAACGCAGGAGACAGTGACAAAGTATAATAATAAAAAAAAAAAAAATCTTTCTTTTGTACCTGATTGCCATATCATGTGTTAGCAAGATAGCATTAGGAAACAGACTAAGAGAGACACAACCACTCACATACACATATTATCTTATTTTAATATACTTTATCGCTGTCTCCCGTGTTAGTGAGGTAGTGCAAGGAAACAGACGAAAGAACGGCCCAACCAACCCACATACACATGTATATACATACACATCCACACACGCACATATACATCTCAACGTATACATATATATACACACACAGACATATATGTACATACACACACACACACACACACACACATATATATATATATATATATATATATATATATATATATATATATATATATATATATATTATATATATATATATTTTTTTTTATCTTTTTTTTGCTTTGTCGCTGTCTCCCGCATTTGCGAGGTAGCGCAAGGAAACAGACGAAAGAAATGGCCCAACCCACCCCCATACACATGTATATACATACGTCCACACACGCAAAATATACATAACTACACAGCTTTCCATGGTTTACCCCAGACGCTTCACATGCCCCGATTCAATCCACTGACAGCACGTCAACCCCGGTATACCACATCGCTCCAATTCACTCTATTCCTTGCCCTCCTTTCACCCTCCTGCATGTTCAGGCCCCGATCACACAAAATCTTTTTCACTCTATCTTTCCACCTCCAATTTGGTCTCCCTCTTCTCCTCGTTCCCTCCACCTCCGACACATATATCCTCTTGGTCAATCTTTCCTCACTCATTCTCTCCATGTGACCAAACCATTTCAAAACACCCTCTTCTGCTCTCTCAACCACGCTCTTTTTATTTCCACACATCTCTCTTACCCTTACGTTACTTACTCGATCAAACCACCTCACACCACACATTGTCCTCAAACATCTCATTTCCAGCACATCCATCCTCCTGCGCACAACTCTATCCATAGCCCACGCCTCGCAACCATACAACATTGTTGGAACCACTATTCCTTAAAACATACTCATTTTTGCTTTCCGAGATAATGTTCTCGACTTCCACACATTCTTCAAGGCTCCCAGAATTTTCGCCCCCTCCCCCACCCTATGATCCACTTCCGCTTCCATGGTTCCATCCGCTCCCAGATCCACTCCCAGATATCTAAAACACATCACTTCCTCCAGTTTTTCTCCATTCAAACTCACCTCCCAATTGACTTGACCCTCAACCCTACTGTACCTACTAACCTTGCTCTTATTCACATTTACTCTTAACTTTCTTCTTTCACACACTTTACCAAACTCAGTCACCAGCTTCTGCAGTTTCTCACATGAATCAGCCACCAGCGCTGTATCATCAGCGAACAACAACTGACTCACTTCCCAAGCTCTCTCATCCCCAACAGACTTCATACTTGCCCCTCTTTCCAAAACTCTTGCATTCGCCTTGCTAACAACCCCATCCATAAACAAATTAAACAACCATGGAGACATCACACACCCCTGCCACAAACCTACATTCACTGAGAACCAATCACTCTCCTCTCTTCCTACATGTACACATGCCTTACATCCTCAATAAAAAGTTTTCACTGCTTCTAACAACTTGCCTTCCACACCATATTCTTAATACCTTCCACAGAGCATCTCTATCAACTCTATCATATGCCTTCTCCAGATCCATAAATGCTACATACAAATCCATTTGCTTTTCTAAGTATTTCTCACATACATTCTTCAAAGCAAACACCTGATCCACACATCCTCTACCACTTCTGAAACTACACTGCTCTTCCCCAATCTGATGCTCTGTACATGCCTTCACCCTCTCAATCAATACCCTCCCATATAATTTACCAGGAATACTCAACAAACTTATACCTCTGTAATTTGAGCACTCACTCTTATCCCCTTTGCCTTTGTACAATGGCACTATACACGCATTCCGCCAATCCTCAGGCACCTCACCATGAGTCATACATACATTAAATAACCTTACCAACCAGTCAATAATACAGTCACCCCCTTTTTTAATAAATTCCACTGCAATACCATCCAAACCTCCTGCCTTGCCGGCTTTCATCTTCCGCAAAGCTTTCACTACCTCTTCTCTGTTTACCAAATCATTTTCCCTAACCCTCTCACTTTGCACACCACCTCGACCAAAACAGCCCTATATCTGCCACTCTATCATCAAACACATTCAACAAACCTTCAAAATACTCACTCCATCTCCTTCTCACATCACCACTACTTGTTATCACCCCATTTGCGCCCTCACTGAAGTTCCCATTTGCGCCCTTCACTGAAGTTCCCATTTGCTCCCTTGTCTTACGCACTTTATTTACCTCCTTCCAAAACATCTTTTTATTCTCCCTAAAATCTAATGATACTCTCTCACCCCAACTCTCATTTGCCCTTTTTTTCACCTCTTGCACCTTTCTCTTGACCTCCTGTCTCTATCTTTTATACACCTCCCACTCAATTGCATTTTTTCCCTGTAAAAATCGTCCAAATGCCTCTCTCTTCTCTTTTACTAATAATCTTACTTCTTCATCCCACCACTCACTACCCTTTCTAATCAACCCACCTCCCACTCTTCTCATGCCACAAGCATCTTTTGTGCAATCCATCACTGATTCCCTAAATACATCCCATTCCTCCCCCACTCCCCTTACTTCCAGTGTTCTCACCTTTTTCCATTCTGTACTCAGTCTCTCCTGGTACTTCCTCACACAAGTCTCCTTCCCAAGCACACTTACTCTCACCACCCTCTTCACCCCAACATTCACTCTTCTTTTCTGAAAACCCATACAAATCTTCACCTTAGCCTCCACAAGATAATGATCAGACATCCCTTCAGTGCCACCTCTCAGCACATTAACATCCAAAAGTCTCTCTTTTCGCACGCCTGTCAATTAACACGTAATCCAATAATGCTCTCTGGCCATCTCTCCTACTTACATACATAAACTTATGTATATCTCGCTTTTTAAACCAGGTATTCCCAATCACCAGTCCTTTTTCAGCACATAAATCTACAAGCTCTTCACCATTTCCATTTACAACACTGAACACCCCAGGTATACCAATTATTCCCTCAACTGCCACATTACTCACCTTTGCATTCAAATCACCCATCACTATAACCCGGTCTTGTGCATCAAAACCACTAACACACTCATTCAGCTGCTCCCAAAACACTTGCCTCTCATGATCTTTCTTCTCATGCCCAGGTGCATATGCACCAATAATCACCCATCTCTCTCCATCAACTTTCAGTTTTACCCATATCAATCGAGAATTTACTTTCTTACATTCTATCACATACTCCCACAACTCCTGTTTCAGGAGTACTGCTACTCCTTCCCTTGCTCTCGTCCTCTCACTAACCCCTGACTTTACTCCCAAGACATTCCCAAACCACTCTTCCCCTTTACCCTTGAGCTTCGTTTCACTCAGAGCCAAAACATCCACGTTCCTTTCCTCAAACATACTACCTATCTCTCCTTTTTTCACATCTTGGTTACATCCACACACATTTAGACACCCCAGTCTGAGCCTTCGAGGAGGATGAGCACTCCCCGCGTGACTCCTTCTTCTGTTTCCCATTTTAGAAAGTTAAGAAATACAAGGAGGGGAGGATTTCTGGCCCCCCGCTCCCGTCCCCTCTAGTCGCCTTCTACAACACGCGAGGAATGCGTGGGAAGTATATATATTATATTTTTATATATCTTTTTCTTTCTTTCATACTTTTCGCCATTTCCCGCGTTAGCAAGGTAGCATTAAGAACAGAGGACTGGGCCTCTGAGGGAATATCCTCACCTGGCCTCGTTCTCTGTTCCTTCTTTTGGAAAATAAAAAAAAAAAACGAGAGGGGAGGATTTCCAGCCCCCTGCTCCCTCCCCTTTTAGTCGCCTTCTACGACACGCAGGGAATACGTGGGAAGTATTCTTTCTCCCCTATCCCCAGGGATACATATATATATATATATATATATATATATATATATATATATATATATATATATATATATATATATATATATATATATATATATATATTTTTTTTTTATACTTTGTCGCTGTCTCCCGCGTTTGCGAGGTAGCGCAAGGAAACAGACGAAAGAAATGGCCCAACCCCCCCCATACACATGTATATACATACGTCCACACACGCAAATATACATACCTACACAGCTTTCCATGGTTTACCCCAGACGCTTCACATGCCTTGATTCAATCCACTGACAGCACATCAACCCCGGTATACCACATCGCTCCAATTCACTCTATTCCTTGCCCTCCTTTCACCCTCCTGCATGTTCAGGCCCCGATCACACAAAATCTTTTTCACTCCATCTTTCCACCTCCAATTTGGTCTCCCTCTTCTCCTCGTTCCCTCCACCTCCGACACATATATCCTCTTGGTCAATCTTTCCTCACTCATTCTCTCCATGTGCCCAAACCACTTCAAAACACCCTCTTCTGCTCTCTCAACCACGCTCTTTTTATTTCCACACATCTCTCTTACCCTTACGTTACTTACTCAATCAAACCACCTCACACCACACATTGTCCTCAAACATCTCATTTCCAGCACATCCATCCTCCTGCGCACAACTCTATCCATAGCCCACGCCTCGCAACCATACAACATTGTTGGAACCACTATTCCTTAAAACATACTCATTTTTGCTTTCCGAGATAATGTTCTCGACTTCCACACATTCTTCAAGGCTCCCAGAATTTTCGCCCCCTCCCGCACCCTATGATCCACTTCCGCTTCCATGGTTCCATCCGCTGCCAGATCCAATCCCAGATATCTAAAACACTTCACTTCCTCCAGTTTTTCTCCATTCAAACTCACCTCCCAATTGACTTGACCCTCAACCCTACTGTACCTAATAACCTTGCTCTTATTCACATTTACTCTTAACTTTCTTCTTCCACACACTTTACCAAACTCAGTCACCAGCTTCTACAGTTTCTCACATGAATCAGCCACCAGCGCTGTATCATCAGCGAACAACAACTGACTCACTTCCCAAGCTCTCTCATCCCCAACAGACTTCATACTTGCCCCTCTTTCCAAAACTCTTGCATTTACCTCCCTAACAACCCCATCCATAAACAAATTAAACAACCATGGAGACATCACACACCCCTGCCGCAAACCTACATTCACTGAGAACCAATCACTTTCCTCTCTTCCTACACGTACACATGCCTTACATCCTCGATAAAAACTTTTCACTGCTTCTAACAACTTTCCTCCCACACCATATATTCTTAATACCTTCCACAGAGCATCTCTATCAACTCTATCATATGCCTTCTCCAGATCCATAAATGCTACATACAAATCCATTTGCTTTTCTAAGTATTTCTCACATACATTCTTCAAAGCAAACACCTGATCCACACATCCTCTACCACTTCTGAAACCACACTGCTCTTCCCCAATCTGATGCTCTGTACACGCCTTCACCCTCTCAATCAATACCCTCCCATATAATTTACCAGGAATACTCAACAAACTTATACCTCTGTAATTTGAGCACTCACTCTTATCCCCTTTGCCTTTGTACAATGGCACTATGCACGCATTCCGCCAATCCTCAGGCACCTCACCATGAGTCATACATACATTAAATAACCTTACCAACCAGTCAACAATACAGTCACCCCCTTTTTTAATAAATTCCACTGCAATACCATCCAAACCTGCTGCCTTGCCGGCTTTCATCTTCCGCAAAGCTTTCACTACCTCTTCTCTGTTTACCAAATCATTTTCCCTAACCCTCTCACTTTGCACACCACCTCGACCAAAACACCCTATATCTGCCACTCTATCATCAAACACATTCAACAAACCTTCAAAATACTCACTCCATCTCCTTCTCACATCACCACTACTTGTTATCACCTCCCCATTTGCGCCCTTCACTGAAGTTCCCATTTGCTCCCTTGTCTTACGCACTTTATTTACCTCCTTCCAGAACATCTTTTTATTCTCCCTAAAATTTAATGATACTCTCTCACCCCAACTCTCATTTGCCCTTTTTTTCACCTCTTGCACCTTTCTCTTGACCTCCTGTCTCTTTCTTTTATACATCTCCCACTCAATTGCATTTTTTCCCTGCAAAAATCGTCCAAATGCCTCTCTCTTCTCTTTCACTAATACTCTTACTTCTTCATCCCACCACTCACTACCCTTTCTAATCAACCCACCTCCCACTCTTCTCATGCCACAAGCATCTTTTGCGCAATCCATCACTGATTCCCTAAATACATCCCATTCCTCCCCCACTCCCCTTGCTTCCATTTTTCTCACCTTTTTCCATTCTGTACTCAGTCTCTCCTGGTACTTCCTCACACAGGTCTCCTTCTCAAGCTCACTTACTCTCGCCACCCTCTTCACCCCAACATTCACTCTTCTTTTCTGAAAACCCATACAAATCTTCACCTTAGCCTCCACAAGATAATGATCAGACATCCCTCCAGTTGCACCTCTCAGCACATTAACATCCAAAAGTCTCTCTTTCGCACGCCTGTCAATTAACACGTAATCCAATAACGCTCTCTGGCCATCTCTCCTACTTTCATAAGTATACTTATGTATATCTCGCTTTTTAAACCAGGTATTCCCAATCATCAGTCCTTTTTCAGCACATAAATCTACAAGCTCTTCACCATTTCCATTTACAACACTGAACACCCCATGTATACCAATTATTCCCTCAACTGCCACATTACTCACCTTTGCATTCAAATCACCCATCACTATAACCCGGTCTCGTGCATCAAAACCACTAACACACTCATTCAGCTGCTCCCAAAACACTTGCCTCTCTTGATCTTTCTTCTCATGCCCAGGTGCATATGCACCAATAATCACCCACCTCTCTCCATCAACTTTCAGTTTTACCCATATTAATCGAGAATTTACTTTCTTACACTCTATCACATACTCCCACAACTCCTGTTTCAGGAGTATTGCTACTCCTTCCCTTGCTCTTGTCCTCCCACTAACCCCTGACTTTACTCCCAAGACATTCCCAAACCACTCTTCCCCTTTACCCTTGAGCTTCGTTTCACTCAGAGCCAAAACATCCAGGTTCCTTTCCTCAAACATACTACCTATCTCTCCTTTTTTCACATCTTGGTTACATCCACACACATTTAGGCACCCCACTCTGAGCCTTCGAGGAGGATGAGCACTCCCCGCGTGACTCCTTCCTCTGTTTCCCATTTTAGAAAGTTAATACAAGGAGGGGAGGATTTCTGGCCCCCCGCTCCCGTCCCCTCTAGTTGCCTTCTACGACACGCGAGGAATACGTGGGAAGCATTCTTTCACCCCTATCCCCAGGGATAATATACATATATATATACATATACACATACACACACATACACATACATACGCACATATACACACACACACACATACATATATATACATATGAAAAATGTAAGAAACAATTTAGAAAACTGAAACTTCTAGCTTGAAATGAATGAAAAAAATGAATGTCACATAATGGTTCAACCTCTGGCTATGGAAAAAAGGAAATGTATAATTTATTCACAGAAACGTCAATATATATATATATATTTTTTTTTTTTTTTTTCATACTATTCGCCATTTCCCGCGATAGCGAGGTAGCGTTAAGAACAGAGGACTGGGCCTTTGAGGGAATATCCTCACCTGGCCCCCTTCTCTGTTCCTTCTTTTGGAAAATTAAAAAAAAACGAGAGGGGAGGATTTCCAGCCCCCCGCTCCCTTCCCTTTTAGTCGCCTTCTACGACACGCAGGGAATACGTGGGAAGTATTCTTTTTTAATTTTCCAAAAGAAGGAACAGAGAATTGGGCCAGGTGACGGTAGTCCCTCAAAGGCCCAGTCCTCTGTTCTTAACGCTACCTCGCTAATGCGGGAAATGGCGAATAGTTTGAAAGAAAGAAAGATATATATATATATATATATATATATATATATATATATATATATATATTGTCGCTGTCTCCCGCATTTGCGAGGTAGCGCAAGGAAACAGACGAAAGAAATGGCCCAACTCCCCCCATACACATGTATATACATACGTCCACATACGCAAAATATACATACCTACACAGCTTTCCATGGTTTACCCCAGACGCTTCACATGCCTTGATTCAATCCACTGACAGCACGTCAACCCCGGTATACCACATCGCTCCAATTCACTCTATTCCTTGCCCTCCTTTCACCCTCCTGCATGTTCAGGCCCCAATCACACAAAATCTTTTTCACTCCATCTTTCCACCTCCAATTTGGTCTCCCTCTTCTCCTCGTTCCCTCCACCTCCGACACATATATCCTCTTGGTCAATCTTTCCTCACTCATTCTCTCCATGTGCCCAAACCACTTCAAAACACCCTCTTCTGCTCTCTCAACCACGCTCTTTTTATTTCCACACATCTCTCTTACCCTTACGTTACTCACTCGATCAAACCACCTCACACCACACATTGTCCTCAAACATCTCATTTCCAGCACATCCATCCTCCTGCGCACAACTCTATCCATAGCCCACGCCTCGCAACCATACAACATTGTTGGAACCACTATTCCTTCAAACATACCCATTTTTCCTTTCCGAGATAATGTTCTCGACTTCCACACATTCTTCAAGGCCCCCAGAATTTTCGCCCCCTCCCCCACCCTATGATCCACTTCCGCTTCCATGGTTCCATCTGCTGCCAGATCCACTCCCAGATATCTAAAACACTTCACTTCCTCCAGTTTTTCTCCATTCAAACTCACCTCCCAATTGACTTGACCCTCAACCCTACTGTACCTAATAACCTTGCTCTTATTCACATTTACTCTTAACTTTCTTCTTCCACACACTTTACCAAACTCAGTCACCAGCTTCTGCAGTTTCTCACATGAATCAGCCACCAGCGCTGTATCATCAGCGAACAACAACTGACTCACTTCCCAAGCTCTCTCATCCCCAACAGACTTCATACTTGCCCCTCTTTCCAAAACTCTTGCATTTACCTCCCTAACAACCCCATCCATAAACAAATTAAACAACCATGGAGACATCACACACCCCTGCCGCAAACCTACATTCACTGAGAACCAATCACTTTCCTCTCTTCCTACACGTACACATGCCTTACATCCTCGATAAAAACTTTTCACTGCTTCTAACAACTTGCCTCCCACACCATATATATATATATATATTGTAATTATATATATATATATATATATATTGGATTACGTGTTAATTGACAGGCGTGCGAAAGAGAGACTTTTGGATGTTAATGTGCTGAGAGGTGCAACTGGAGGGATGTCTGATCATTATCTTGTGGAGGCTAAGGTGAAGATTTGTATGGGTTTTCAGAAAAGAAGAGTGAATGTTGGCGTGAAGAGGGTGGTGAGAGTAAGTGAGCTTGGGAAGGAGACCTGTGTGAGGAAGTACCAGGAGAGACTGAGTACAGAATGGAAAAAGGTGAGAACAATGGAAGTAAGGGGAGTGGGGGAGGAATGGGATGTATTTAGGGAATCAGTGATGGATTGCGCAAAAGATGCTTGTGGCATGAGAAGAGTGGGAGGTGGGTTGATTAGAAAGGGTAGTGAGTGGTGGGATGAAGAAGTAAGAGTATTAGTGAAAGAGAAGAGAGAGGCATTTGGACGATTTTTGCAGGGAAAAAATGCAATTGAGTGGGAGACGTATAAAAGAAAGAGACAGGAGGTCAAGAGAAAGGTGCAAGAGGTGAAAAAAAGGCCAAATGAGAGTTGGGGTGAGAGAGTATCATTAAATTTTAGGGAGAATAAAAAGATGTTCTGGAAGGAGGTAAATAAGGAGGTGGGGGAGGGGGCGAAAATTCTGGGAGCCTTGAAGAATGTGTGGAAGTCGAGAACATTATCTCGGAAAGCAAAAATGGGTATGTTTGAAGGAATAGTGGTTCCAACAATGTTGTATGGTTGCGAGGCGTGGACTATGGATAGAGTTGTGCGCAGGAGGATGGATGTGCTGGAAATGAGATGTTTGAGGACAATGTGTGGTGTGAGGTGGTTTGATCGAGTAAGTAACGTAAGGGTAAGAGAGATGTGTGGAAATAAAAAGAGCGTGGTTGAGAGAGCAGAAGAGGGTGTTTTGAAATGGTTTGGTCACATGGAGAGAATGAGTGAGGAAAGATTGACCAAGAGGATATATGTGTCGGAGGTGGAGGGAACGAGGAGAAGAGGGAGACCAAATTGGAGGTGGAAAGATGGAGTGAAAAAGATTTTGTGTGATCGGGGCCTGAACATGCAGGAGGGTGAAAGGAGAGCAAGGAATAGAGTGAATTGGAGCGATGTGGTATACTGGGGTTGACGTGCTGTCAGTGGATTGAATCAAGGCATGTGAAGCGTCTGGGGTAAACCATGGAAAGCTGTGTAGGTATGTATATTTGCGTGTGTGGACGTATGTATATACATGTGTATGGGGGTGGGTTGGGCCATTTCTTTCGTCTGTTTCCTTGCGCTACCTTACAAATGCGGGAGACAGCGGCAAAAAAAAAAAAAAAAAAAAAAAAAAAAAAAATATATATATATATATATATATATATGGTGAGGTGCCTGAGGATTGGCGGAATGCGTGCATAGTGCCATTGTACAAAGGCAAAGGGGATAAGAGTGAGTGCTCAAATTACAGAGGTATAAGTTTGTTGAGTATTCCTGGTAAATTGTATGGGAGGGTATTGATTGAGAGGGTGAAGGCATGTACAGAGCATCAGATTGGGGAAGAGCAGTGCGGTTTCAGAAGTGGTAGAGGATGTGTGGATCAGGTGTTTGCTTTGAAGAATGTATGTGAGAAATACTTAGAAAAGCAAATGGATTTGTATGTAGCATTTATGGATCTGGAGAAGGCATATGATAGAGTTGATAGAGATGCTCTGTGGAAGGTATTAAGAATATATGGTGTGGGAGGCAAGTTGTTAGAAGCAGTGAAAAGTTTTTATCGAGGATGTAAGGCATGTGTACGTGTAGGAAGAGAGGAAAGTGATTGGTTCTCAGTGAATGTAGGTTTGCGCCAGGGGTGTGTGATGTCTCCATGGTTGTTTAATTTGTTTATGGATGGGGTTGTAAGGGAGGTAAATGCAAGAGTCCTGGAAAGAGGGGCAAGTATGAAGTCTGTTGGGGATGAGAGAGCTTGGGAAGTGAGTCAGTTGTTGTTCGCTGATGATACAGCGCTGGTGGCTGATTCATGTGAGAAACTGCAGAAGCTGGTGACTGAGTTTGGTAAAGTGTGTGGAAGAAGAAAGTTGAGAGTAAATGTGAATAAGAGCAAGGTTATTAGGTACAGTAGGGGTGAGGGTCAAGTCAATTGGGAGGTGAGTTTGAATGGAGAAAAACTGGAGGAAGTGAAGTGTTTTAGATATCTGGGAGTGGATCTGTCAGCGGATGGAACCATGGAAGCGGAAGTGGATCATAGGGTGGGGGAGGGGGCGAAAATTTTGGGAGCCTTGAAAAATGTGTGGAAGTCGAGAACATTATCTCGGAAAGCAAAAATGGGTATGTTTGAGGGAATAGTGGTTCCAACAATGTTGTATGGTTGCGAGGCGTGGGCTATGGATAGAGATGTGCGCAGGAGGATGGATGTGCTGGAAATGAGATGTTTGAGGACAATGTGTGGTGTGAGGTGGTTTGATCGAGTAAGTAACGTAAGGGTAAGAGAGATGTGTGGAAATAAAAAGAGCGTGGTTGAGAGAGCAGAAGAGGGTGTTTTGAAATGGTTTGGGCACATGGAGAGAATGAGTGAGGAGAGATTGACCAAGAGGATATATGTGTCGGAGGTGGAGGGAACGAGGAGAAGAGGGAGACCAAATTGGAGGTGGAAAGATGGAGTGAAAAAGATTTTGTGTGATCGGGGCCTGAACATGCAGGAGGGTGAAAGGAGGGCAAGAAATAGAGTGAATTGGAGTCATGTGGTATACAGGGGTTGACGTGCTGTCAGTGGATTGAAGCAAGGCATGTGAAGCGTCTGGGGTAAACCATGGAAAGCTGTGTAGGTATGTATATTTGCGTGTGTGGACGTGTGTATGTACATGTGTATGGGGGGGGGGGGCCATTTCTTTCGTCTGTTTCCTTGCGCTACCTCGCAAACGCGGGAGACAGCGACAAAGTATAAAAAAAAAAAAAAAAAAAAAAATATATATATATATATATATATATATATATATATATATATATATATATATATATATATATATATAGGAGAGAGAGAGAGAGAGAGAGAGAGAGAGAGAGAGAGAGAGAGAGGGGGGGGGGGGGGGTGGGGGGGAAAGAAGTTTCATTGTGTGTGTGTGATATGGAAGGTGGAATAGAGACAGGTGAGAAAGGGTACTGAGTGATGGGACAAAGTTACTAGTTAAAGAGAAAAAAAGAGAGGTATGTGGACATTATTTGCAGAGAGGACTGCAAACAATGGAGATGTACAAGAGAAAGTGGCAGGGTAAGAGGAAGCTACAGTGGTTGAAAAGAATGGCAAATGAGAGTTGAAGTGACCAATTATCAGCAAATTCTTTCTTCAAAAACGGTCCTGAAACAAATATTTAGAAAAAATAGGAGTGTGAGAATCAGACAGCCATTAAAATGGAGGAAAGTATATGCATAGGCAAGACTTGTGTGGAGATCATGCAAAATTCTACTGGATACTGGAAAATGTCTCATCATTTCACAGATCAATAAATAACAAAGGAAAACAACAAATACTGTCCAAGTGAGTATGAAGTGAAGCATGATCCGAACAGAATTATGCACTGGAATATACAATCCCTAAGTTAATCAGATACACTGTTCCTCACTTACCTTCAATCTCTTGTTAATAGCAATTGCCTCCTCCATTTTTCGCCTGAGAACATTCTGCTGCTTGGAATGTAGGCGTTCCATCTTTACAATCTGATATTGCTTCCTCCGATCAGCTTCTTTCAGTTTGGCTACCTGAGAGAGAGAGATTTATGAAAAACAATCCACCATTCTGTAAATAAACTTCACGATTCATCTGAATCTTATAAGATTATGAAAGTGAAATCAGTAATTTCAAAAAGGATTATGGGAAACATTGGAACAAACTTATCACTAAAAAAGTATTATCTTTTTATTATACTTCGTCGCTGTCTCCTGCGCGGTAGCGCTAGGAATAGACAACAAAGGCCACATTTATTCACACTCATTCTCTATCTGTCATGTATAATGCACCGAAACCACAGCTCCCTTTCCACATCCAAGCTCCACAAAATTTTCCCTGGTTTACCCCAGACGCTTCACATGACCTGGTTCAATCCACTGACAGCAAGTCGACCTCAGTATACCACATCGTTCCAATTCACTCTATTCATTGCATGCCTTTCATCATCCTGCATGTTCAGGCCCCAACCACTCAAAATCTTTTTCACTCCATCTTTCCACCTCCAATTTGGTCTCCCACTTCTCCTTGTTCCCTCCACCTCTGACACATATATCCTCTTTGTCAATCTTTCCTCACTCATTCTCTCCATGTGACCCAAACCATTTCAATACACCCTCTTCTGCTCTCTCAACCGCACTCTTTTTATTACCATATCTCTCTCTTACCCTTTCATTACTTAATCAAACCACATCTCTCTCTTACCCTTTCATTACTTAATCAAACCAACTCACACCACACATTGTCCTCAAACATCTCATTTCCAACACATCCACCTTCTTCTGCACAACCCTATCTATAGCCCACGCCTCGCAACCATATAACATTGTTGGAACCACTATTCCTTCAAACATACCCATTTTTGCTTTCAGAGATAATGTTCTCACCTTCCACACATTTTTCAACACTCCTAGAACTTTCGCCCCCTCCCCCACCCTGTGACTTCCACTTCCATGGTTCCATCTGCTGCCAAATCCACTCCCAGATATCTAAAACACTTCACTTCCTCCAGTTTTTCTCCATTCAAACTTATCTCCCGACTGACTTCTCCCTCAATCCCACTGTACCTAATAACCTTGCTCTTATCCACATTTACTCTCAACTTTCTTCTTTCACACACTTTACCAAACTCAGTCACCAGCTTCTGCAGTTTCTCATCCGAATCAGCCATCAGCACTGTATCATCAGCGAACAGCAACTTGCTCACTTCCCAAGCACACTCATCCACAACAGACTGCATACTTGCCTCTTTCTCCAAAACTCTTGCATTCACCTCCCTAACAACCCCATCCATAAACAAATTAAACAACCATGGAGACATCATGCACCCCTGCCGCTAACCGACATTCACTGAGAACCAATCACTTTCCTCTCTTCCTACTCGTACACATGCCTTACATCCTCAATAAAAACTTTTCACTGCTTCTAGCAACTTGCCTCCCACACCATATACTCTTAATACCTTCCACAGAGCATTTCTATCAACTCTATCATATGCCTTCTCCAGATCCATACATGCTACATACATATCCATTTGTTTTTCAAAGTATTTCTCACATACATTCTTCAAAGCAAACACCTGATCCACACATCCTCTATCACTTCTGAAACCACACTGCTCTTCCTCACTCTGATGCTCTGTACATGCCTTCACCCTCTCAATCAATACCCTCACATATAATTTCCCAGGAATACTCAACAAACGTACACCTCTGTAGTTTGAACACTCACCTTTATCCCCTTTGCCTTTGTACAATGGCACTATGTATGCATTCTGCCAATCCTCAGGCACTTCACCATGAGCCATACATAAATTGAATATCCTCACCAACCAGTCAACAACACAGTCACCCCCTTTTTTAGTAAATTCCACTGCAATACCATCCAAACCCACCACCTTGCTGGCTTTCATATTCTGCAAAGCTTTCAGTACCTCTCTGTTTATCAAATTATTCTCCCTGACCCTCTCACTTTGCACACCACCTCGACCAAAACACCCCATATTTGCCACTCTATCATCTAACACATTCAACAAACCTTCAAAATACTCACTCCATCTCCTTCTCACATCACCGCTACTTGTTATTACCTCCCCATTAGCCCCCTTCACTGATGTTCCCATTTGTTCTCTTGTCTTAAGAACTGAAAAAGTAGCTATATTATTCTGAAGAGGGCGTGAAAAGAATTATGTCTATTGTGTTGTAATAAATTCAAAAGCTTAAAAATTACATAATAAAAAGAGATACTTCATGTTTTAAGTAAGACTGCCTATAAACAAACAGAAAAAAAAAAATGTAACATGAAATGCAAAACCTTATGGCAGGTAAACACCAGAGCCATTGTAATTCTGCAAAGAGAAACCTTTGTTAACAAATACATAAACTTACATCCCTGTTTTCAAGCTTATTTAAGTTCCTAAAACTATCTACTGCAGCAGATCTTTAATACGCATTATGAAATTCTCAGGTGACCTTTAAGAGATGCTTGGGATGTGCACTAAAATTACTTTCAAATCATACTTTTGTATACAGCAAATTCTCACTACTTTACACTTCAGGAAAATTCAATTTGGAAGATATCACAATTAAGGAAGTACAAAACTATATATCTTAAAGAGATGAAGAAGCAAAATTAAAAGAATCAAATTCAAAAGAACCAATGGATTAGTTAGGCCTGTGCTAGATGCAATGAGACTTATGTAGTGTATCATGGCTCAAGACATGTGATGTATATTTCATAATCCCATCTAAATATATGGTGTAGGCCTTTGCCAGGCTTTATAAAAATATGCACAGAATTATTATTGAAACTTTATTAAATTCAATTCTTATAACAGGCTTGGTCCCAAGCACTGCAAAATTAAAAATAAAACAAAGTCATACACATTTTCCTAACCCTAGTGATTCCTAACCAACAGCTGTTCACTATAAAAACTTCATTAATAAGATGGCATACCTCTCTATCCTTCTGAGTCTTCCATACTCTGAACTTTTCATTGTCTTCTCTCATTTGACGTATGAGTTTCACTCGAATGGCTTTCATGTTCTGCAAAGTTGACAGATAAAAGCACCCATTAATGTACAAATTGAAAAACTATCCAATAAAGCAAATCTGACTTCATCACTTATTTGTACTTAAGACAACCACTTCCTTTCAATCCTTCAGGACATGACTACAGAATCCATTTCCAATGAGAGGAAAGTACCTACCTACCTACAAATGAATTGGAGATTCTGCTCAAAGCAAGGCTAGCATGTAAAACTCACTGTACACATATATATTTTTATTCATAAGTGAGGATGCAGGGCTTAAAGAACATGAAGAGTCTGCAGTCTGTTGGGGGTGGGGGAGCCTAGGAGGTAAGTTACTGTTTACTGATGAAATGGAACTGCTGGCAGACTTAAGTGAGAAACAGCAGAGGCTACTTTCTGAGTATGTGTAAAAGGAGAAAAGTGAGAGCAAATGTGAATAAAAGCAAGGTTATTAGGTTTAGCAATGGAAACAGACAGGTTAGTCGGAGTGAGTTTGAATCGAGAGAACCTCAGAAAATTAAGTGATTTAAGTGAAATTGGAAAAAAAATGTAGCTTAGACATTGAAGCTTATTGATACAGTGGTTAAATTGATGAGAACTGCTATAGACATTTGTGTAAATAAATTATACATTTCCTTTTTCCCATAGCCAGAGGTTGAACCATTATGTGACATTCATTTTTTTCATTCATTTCAAGCTAGAAGTTTCAGCTTTCTAAATTGTTTCTTACATTTTTCATATGTATATATATATGTATGTGTGTGTGTGTGTATATGTGCGTATGTATGTGTATGTGTGTGTATGTTTATATGTATATATATATATATGTATATTATCCCTGGGGATAGGGGTGAAAGAATACTTCCCACGTATTCCTCGCGTGTCGTAGAAAGCGACTAGAGGGGACGGGAGCGGGGGGCCAGAAATCCTCCCCTCCTTGTATTTCTTCTTAACTTTCTAAAATGGGAAACAGAAGAAGGAGTCACGCGGGGAGTGCTCATCCTCCTCGAAGGCTCAGAGTGGGGTGCCTAAATGTGTGTGGATGTAACCAAGATGTGAAAAAAGGAGAGATAGGTAGTATGTTTGAGGAAAGGAACCTGGATGTTTTGGCTCTGAGTGAAACGAAGCTCAAGGGTAAAGGGGAAGAGTGGTTTGGGAATGTCTGGGGAGTAAAGTCAGGGGTTAGTGAGAGGACAAGAGCGAGGGAAGGAGTAGCAATACTCCTGAAACAGGAGTTGTGGGAGTATGTGATAGAGTGTAAGAAAGTAAATTCTCGATTAATATGGGTAAAACTGAAAGTTGATGGAGAGAGGTGGGTGATTATTGGTGCATATGCACCTGGGCATGAGAAGAAAGATCAAGAGAGGCAAGTGTTTTGGGAGCAGCTGAATGAGTGTGTTAGTGGTTTTGATGCACGAGACCGGGTTATAGTGATGGGTGATTTGAATGCAAAGGTGAGTAATGTGGCAGTTGAGGGAATAATTGGTATACATGGGGTGTTCAGTGTTGTAAATGGAAATGGTGAAGAGCTTGTAGATTTATGTGCTGAAAAAGGACTGATGATTGGGAATACCTGGTTTAAAAAGCGAGATATACATAAGTATACTTATGTAAGTAGGAGAGATGGCCAGAGAGCGTTATTGGATTACGTGTTAATTGACAGGCGTGCGAAAGAGAGACTTTTGGATGTTAATGTGCTGAGAGGTGCAACTGGAGGGATGTCTGATCATTATCTTGTGGAGGCTAAGGTGAAGATTTGTATGGGTTTTCAGAAAAGAAGAGTGAATGTTGGGGTGAAGAGGGTGGCGAGAGTAAGTGAGCTTGAGAAGGAGACCTGTGTGAGGAAGTACCAGGAGAGACTGAGTACAGAATGGAAAAAGGTGAGAACAATGGAAGCAAGGGGAGTGGGGGAGGAATGGGAGGTATTTAGGGAATCAGTGATGGATTGCGCAAAAGATGCTTGTGGCATGAGAAGAGTGGGAGGTGGGTTGATTAGAAAGGGTAGTGAGTGGTGGGATGAAGAAGTAAGAGTATTAGTGAAAGAGAAGAGAGAGGCATTTGGACGATTTTTGCAGGGAAAAAATGCAATTGAGTGGGAGATGTATAAAAGAAAGAGACAGGAGGTCAAGAGAAAGGTGCAAGAGGTGAAAAAAAGGGCAAATGAGAGTTGGGGTGAGAGAGTATCATTAAATTTTAGGGAGAATAAAAAGATGTTCTGGAAGGAGGTAAATAAAGTGCGTAAGACAAGGGAGCAAATGGGAACTTCAGTGAAGGGCGCAAATGGGGAGGTGATAACAAGTAGTGGTGATGTGAGAAGGAGATGGAGTGAGTATTTTGAAGGTTTGTTGAATGTGTTTGATGATAGAGTGGCAGATATAGGGTGTTTTGGTCGAGGTGGTGTGCAAAGTGAGAGGGTTAGGGAAAATGATTTGGTAAACAGAGAAGAGGTAGTGAAAGCTTTGCGGAAGATGAAAGCCGGCAAGGCAGCAGGTTTGGATGGTATTGCAGTGGAATTTATTAAAAAAGGGGGTGACTGTATTGTTGACTGGTTGGTAAGGTTATTTAATGTATGTATGACTCATGGTGAGGTGCCTGAGGATTGGCGGAATGCGTGCATAGTGCCATTGTACAAAGGCAAAGGGGATAAGAGTGAGTGCTCAAATTACAGAGGTATAAGTTTGTTGAGTATTCCTGGTAAATTATATGGGAGGGTATTGATTGAGAGGGTGAGGGCATGTACAGAGCATCAGATTGGGGAAGAGCAGTGTGGTTTCAGAAGTGGTAGAGGATGTGTGGATCAGGTGTTTGCTTTGAAGAATGTATGTGAGAAATACTTAGAAAAGCAAATGGATTTGTATGTAGCATTTATGGATCTGGAGAAGGCATATGATAGAGTTGATAGAGATGCTCTGTGGAAGGTATTAAGAATATATGGTGTGGGAGGAAAGTTGTTAGAAGCAGTGAAAAGTTTTTATCGAGGATGTAAGGCATGTGTACGTGTAGGAAGAGAGGAAAGTGATTGGTTCTCAGTGAATGTAGGTTTGCGGCAGGGGTGTGTGATGTCTCCATGGTTGTTTAATTTGTTTATGGATGGGGTTGTTAGGGAGGTAAATGCAAGAGTTTTGGAAAGAGGGGCAAGTATGAAGTCTGTTGGGGATGAGAGAGCTTGGGAAGTGAGTCAGTTGTTGTTCGCTGATGATACAGCGCTGGTGGCTGATTCATGTGAGAAACTGCAGAAGCTGGTGACTGAGTTTGGTAAAGTGTGTGGAAGAAGAAAGTTAAGAGTAAATGTGAATAAGAGCAAGGTTATTAGGTACAGTAGGGTTGAGGGTCAAGTCAATTGGGAGGTGAGTTTGAATGGAGAAAAACTGGAGGAAGTGAAGTGTTTTAGATATCTGGGAGTGGATCTGGCAGCGGATGGAACCATGGAAGCGGAAGTGGATCATAGGGTGGGGAGGGGGCGAAAATTCTGGGGGCCTTGAAGAATGTGTGGAAGTCGAGAACATTATCTCGGAAAGCAAAAATGGGTATGTTTGAAGGAATAGTGGTTCCAACAATGTTGTATGGTTGCGAGGCGTGGGCTATGGATAGAGTTGTGCGCAGGAGGATGGATGTGCTGGAAATGAGATGTTTGAGGACAATGTGTGGTGTGAGGTGGTTTGATCGAGTGAGTAACGTAAGGGTAAGAGAGATGTGTGGAAATAAAAAGAGCGTGGTTGAGAGAGCAGAAGAGGGTGTTTTGAAGTGGTTTGGGCACATGGAGAGAATGAGTGAGGAAAGATTGACCAAGAGGATATATGTGTCGGAGGTGGAGGGAACGAGGAGAAGAGGGAGACCAAATTGGAGGTGGAAAGATGGAGTGAAAAAGATTTTGTGTGATCGGGGCCTGAACATGCAGGAGGGTGAAAGGAGGGCAAGGAATAGAGTGAATTGGAGCGATGTGGTATACCGGGGTTGACGTGCTGTCAGTGGATTGAATCAAGGCATGTGAAGCGTCTGGGGTAAACCATGGAAAGCTGTGTAGGTATGTATATTTGCGTGTGTGGACGTATGTATATACATGTGTATGGGGGGGGGGTTGGGCCATTTCTTTCGTCTGTTTCCTTGCGCTACCTCGCAAACGCGGGAGACAGCGACAAAGTATAAAAAAAAAAAAAAAAAAAAAAAAAAAAAAAAAAAGTCCTTTGGAGTGGATACAGCAGTGAGAGCAACCATGTGAGCTTAGATAAGCATTGGGATAGGTGAGGGGGATGAGGACCTATATGCACTAAGAAATGTGCAGAGTAAGAAGTAACTGTCCTGTAGGGAACAGACAGGCAAGCTTGATGGTACAACAGTACTGTGCTGTATGGATGCAAGGCACTGGGCTTAGATAAAAATCTACAAAAGAGAGAAATATGGCAGTTGGGTGAGTATGTATGAGAGAGCTACAGCATGTGGTGAAATATTGGACATAAGGAGAGGATGAGTCCAGAAGACCAGGAGGATTTGCATGTCATAAGTGGAGGGAACAAGGAAAAGGGAGAAACTGAGCAGGTGGAAGGATTGAACAAGCAAGAAGGTGTTTTAGGTACATGGGATGGAGTGAACTTCAGCAATGTAATATACAGGTTATGACATGCTGTCAATGAGCTTCAAGTCATACGAGGTGATCAGACAAAACTACAGAAAGGTCTGTGGGATATGGTTTTGGATAGGTAGCTTATGGTTTTGGTGCACTGAAAATGACTGCTAAAGAGTGGACAGAAGCAGTCTGATTGCTCATTTGCTCCTAGCACTACCTCAATAATGTGGGTAATGGCAACCAAGCATAAAAAATAATAATAATGTAATAAAAATATCATGGTTGTTTAATTTGTTTATGGATGGGGTTGTTAGGGAGGTGAATGCAAGAGTTTTGGAAAGAGGGGCAAGTATGAAGTCTGTTGGGGATGAGAGAGCTTGGGAAGTGAGTCAGTTGTTGTTCGCTGATGATACAGCGCTGGTGGCTGATTCATGCGAGAAACTGCAGAAGCTGGTGACTGAGTTTGGTAAAGTGTGTGAAAGACGAAAGTTAAGAGTGAATGTGAATAAGAGCAAGGTTATTAGGTACAGTAGGGTTGAGGGTCAAGTCAATTGGGAGGTAAGTTTGAATGGAGAGAAACTGGAGGAAGTAAAGTGTTTTAGATATCTGGCAGTGGATCTGGCAGCGGATGGAACCATGGAAGCGGAAGTGGATCATAGGGTGGGGGAGGGGGTGAAAATCCTGGGAGCCTTGAAGAATGTGTGGAAGTCGAGAACATTATCTCTGAAAGCAAAAATGGGTATGTTTGAAGGAATAGTGGTTCCAACAATGTTGTATGGTTGCGAGGCGTGGGCTATGGATAGAGTTGTGCGCAGGAGGATGGATGTGCTGGAAATGAGATGTTTGAGGACAATGTGTGGTGTGAGGTGGTTTGATTGAATAAGTAATGTAAGGGTAAGAGAGATGAGTGGAAATAAAAAGAGCGTGGTTGAGAGAGCAGAAGAGGGTGCTTTGAAGTGGTTTGGTCACATGGAGAGAATGAGTGAAGAAAGATTGACCAAGAGGATATATGTGTCGGAGGCGGAGGGAACGAGGAGAAGTGGGAGACCAAATTGGAGGTGGAAAGATGGAGTGAAAAAGATTTTGTGTGATCAGGGCCTGAACATGCAGGAGGGTGAAAGGAGGGCAAGGAATAGAGTGAATTGGATCGATGTGGTATACCGGGGTTGACGTGCTGTCAGTGGATTGAATCAGGGCATGTGAAGCGTCTAGGGTAAACCATGGAAAGCTATTTAGGTATGTATATTTGCGTGTGTGGACGTATGTATATACATGTGTTTGGGGGTGGGTTGGGCCATTTCTTTCGTCTGTTTCCTTGCGCTACCTTGCAAACGCGGGAGACAGCGGCAAAAAAAAGAAAAAAAAAAAATCATGGAATAGGGAACACGTTTCATAATGATAGATAACCATACCTGAATTTCTGAAGAAAGTTTGTTGACCTTCTGTTCTGATTGTTCTTTCAGACGAAGTAGCTTTTCCTGCACTTTATGCTTCTTTTTCAGTCCTGTAATCTGGAACTCCAGTTCCTCAACTCTCTTGCGACGCTGTTCTGAGACCCTGCAAAAAAAAGTGTTACTGATCACTCAGTGTTTCTGACTGTAACATGGAAGGTAAACTTTCTAAATGGTGGCTCGAAATGGGAGGAGTCCTGCACAAGGTAAGAATTTGTGACCATGGAACCAAATCAGAACCCCATATGGCAATGACAGGTAATAAGAATTCTACCTAAATAGTTATTGATATTTTACAGACTTAAGTACTGTAGCTTTAATAAGCTGCAATACTCTGTCAGTATAAAAGTATTACTAGGGGTGCTTAAAGATTTCACAAAATAAAAACTCTGATAAGTATACAGGGGCTGACATGCTGGACTGAACCAGGGAATGCGAAGTGGCTGGAGAAAACCACTGAAAGGTCTGTAGAGTCTGGTTGTGGATAGGGAGCTGAGCTTTTGGTACATTACATGTGACAGCTAGAGAATGAATGTTGGAGAATGTGACCTTTCTTCATCTCCAATGGGGTCTCCCTGTTCCCTCCATTTCTGACACATCAATATATCCTCTTTGTTAACCTCTCTTCACTCATTCTTTTCATATGTCCAAACAATTTCAGTTAGTTGAGTGAATGGGGCCTGAAAATGAAGGAGGGTGAAAAGCATGTGCAGGATAAGAGTGAATTTGAGCAATGTGGTACATGAGTCAACATGCCGTCAATGGACTAAACCAGGACAAGTGAAGGGCCAGGGTAAATTGTGGAAAGATCTGTGGGGCGTGGTTGTAGATAGGGAACTTTCGGTTTCAGTTCATTACACATAAAGTCTAAAGAAAGGACGTGAGCAGCTGCAGCCTTTCTTCATCTTTTCCTGGCACTACCTCATTACTGCAGGAGATGGCAATAAGTATAAATAAAAAATATATGTAAAAGTTTGTTGAATGTACATGGTAAGTTGTATGAGAGGGTACTGAATGAGACTGTGAAAGTATGTCCAGGGCATCAGAGGAATGGTGTGGTTTCAAAAATGATAAAGGACATGTGGATCTGCATTTTGCTTTAAGGAATGTGTGACAAATACTTAAAGAAACAGATGTATTTCTATGTGGCATTTATGGACTTGGAAAAAGCATATGATAGGGTTAATAGAGATGCTTTGTGGATGGTCTTAAGAATATATGGATAGGAGGAAAGCTGCTAAAAGTGGTGAGAAGTTCTTGCCAAGGGTGTAAGCAATGTGTACAAATTGGAAGAAAGGAGAGTAAATGGTTCCAAGTGAAGGTTGGTTTGTGAAAGGAGAGTGTGATATCCCCTTGGGTGTTCAATTCATTTATGGATGGGTGGTGAGAGATGTAAATGAGGGAGTCTTGGATAGACGGGCAAGTATGAAGACTGTGGGGATGAGAGAGCCTAGGAAGTGAGTCTGTTGTTGTTTGCTGGTTATACAGCACTGATAGCAAGTTTGAGTGAGAAACTGCAAAGTTGAAGACTAAGTTTGGAATAGTGTGTAAAAGGAGGAAATTGGGAGTATATGTGAATAAGAGCACATCAAACATAGTCAACAGTCCCTCAAAATACTCACTCCATCTCTTCTTCACTTCATCACTACTGTTACCACTTCCCCATTTGCCCCATTTACCATTTTTCCCATTTCTTCTCTAGTTTTCTGCATATTATTAGCCTCCTCCCTAAAAACCTTATTATCACCCCCTAAGGTTTACTAATATTTGCTCACCTGAATTCCAACTTGCCCTCATTTTAAACCCCTGCACCTTCTTCTTGACCTCCAGCTACTTTCTCTTACAACTCTTTAACATTTGCACTACTTCCCTGTAAGTACCACCCACATATCTCTTCCTAATAACATCACCTCTTCAACCTACAACTCACTACCCTTTCTAATCTGCCCAACTCCCATCTTTCACATGCGACATACATCTCTTGCACATGCCATCACTGCTTCTAAAAATCTTTTATTCCTCACCCACTCCTCTAGCTTCATTTACTTTAACCTTTTGCTGCACTAAACTTGATCTCTCCTGGTATTTCAACACAAAGTCTCTTTTTCAAGCTCACTCTCACCACTCTCTTCTCACCCATAATGTTTCCTTTTTTCCAAATATCTCTTCAAATCTTCATCCTTGCCTCCACAAGGTAAAGGTCAGACATCCCACCAGCTACCCCCTCAGCACATTCACATCCAAGATCTCTCTCTACACGCCAAACAATCTGTTTTTATTATCATTATTATTATTATTATTATTATTATCATTACTTTTCATCATACTTTGTTACTGTCTCTCGCATCAGCAGGGTAGTGCAAGGAAACAGATGAAAGAATGGCACAACCCACCTACATACACATGTATATACATACACATCCACACATGCACATATAAACACCTATACATTTCAACGAATATATACATATACATACACAGAAATATACATATATCCACATGTACATAACTTATACTTGCTGCTTTTATTCATTCCCATTGCCACCTCTTTACACATGAAATGACAACCCCCTCCCCTGCATGTGCACGAGGTAGTGCTAGGAAAAGACAACAATGGTCACATTCGTTCACACTCAGTCTTTAGCTGTCATATACAATGCACCGAAACCACAGCTCCCTTTCCATATCCAGGTCACACAAAACTTTCCATGGTTTACCCCAGACGCTTCACATGCCCTGGTTCAATTCATTGACAGCATGTCGACCCCGGTATACCACATCGTTCCAATTCACTCTATTCCTTGCACGCCTTTCACCATCCTGCATGTTCAGGCCCTGATCACTCAAAATCTTTTTCACTCCATCCTTCCACCTGCAATTTGGTCTCCCACTTCTCGTCCCCTCCACCTCTGACACATATATCCTCTTTGTCAATCTTTCCTCACTCACTCTCTCCATGTGACCAAACCATTTCAAAACACCCTCATCTGCTCTCTCAATCACACTCTTTTTATTACCTCACATCTCTCTTACCCTTTCATCACTTACTCGATCAAAACACCACATATTGTCCTCATACTTCTCATTTCAAGCACATCCACCCTCCTCCACACAACTCTATCTGTAGCCCACACCTCGCAGCCATATAACATTGTTGGGACCACTATTCCTTCAAACATCCCCATCTTTGCTTTCAGAGATAATGTTCTTGCCTTCCACACATTTTTCAGTGCTCCCAGAACTTTCGCCCCCTCCACAACCTTTGACTTACTTCCACTTCCATGGTTCCATCCACTGCCAAATCTACTCCCAGATATCTAAAACACTTCACTTCCTCCAGTTTTTCTCCATTCAAACTTAACTCCCAATTGACTTGTCTTCAACCCTACTATACCTAATAACTTTTCTATAATTCACATTTACTCTCAGCATTCTTCTTTCACACACTTTACCAAACTCAGTCACCAGCTTCTGCAGTTTCTCACACGAATCAGCCACCAGTGCAGTATCATCAGCAAACAACAGCAGACTCACTTCCCAAGCTCTCTCATCCACAACAGACTGCATACTTGCCCCTCTCCAAAATTTTGCATTCACCTCCCTAACAACCCCATCCATAAAAAATCAAACAATCATGGAGACATCACGCACCCCTGCCGCAAACCAACATTCACTGATATCCAATCACTTTCCTCTCTTCCTACTCGTACACATGCCTTACATGCTTGATAAAAACATTTTACTGCTTCTACCAACTTGCCTCCCGCACCATATACTCTTAATACCTTCCACAGAGCATCTCTATCAACTCTATCATATGCTTTCTCCAGATCCATAAATGCCACATACAAATCCACTTGTTTTTCTAAGTATTTCTCACGCACATTCGTCAAAGCAAACACCTGATCCACACCCCCTCTACCACTTCTGAAACCACACTGCTCTTCCCCAATCTGATGCTCTGTACATGCATTCACCCTCTCAATCCCAGGAATACTCAACAAACTTATACCTCTGTAATTTGAACACCCACCTTTATTCCCTTTGCCTTTGTACAAAGGCACTATGCATGCATTCCGCCAATCCTCAGGCACCCCACCATGAGCCATACATACCTTAAATATCCTTATCAACCAGTCAACAACAACAGTCACCCCTTTTGTAACAAATTCCACTGCAATACCATCCAAACCTGCTGCCTTGCCGGCTTTCATATTCCGCAAAGCTTTTACTACATCTTCTCTGTTTACCAAATCATTCTCCCTAACCCTCTCACTTGGAAAACCACCTCAAACAAAACACCCTATATCTGCCACTCTATCATCTAACACATTCAACAAACCTTCAAAATACTCACTCCATCTTCTCATATCATCACTACTTGATTACCTCTCCATTACCTACCTTTCTCTTGAACTCTTGACATGGGGTGTTCAGTGTTATAAATGGAAATGGTGAAGAGCTTGTAGATTTATGTGCTGAAAAAGAACTGGTGATTGGGAATACCTGGTTTAAAACGAGAGATATGCATAAGTATATGTATGTAAGTAGGAGACATGGAGAGAGAGCGTTACTGGATTACGTGTTAACAGATAGGTGCATGAAAGAGAGACTTTTGGATGTTAATGTGCTGAGAGGTGCAACTGGAGGGATGTCTGATTATTATCTTGTGGAGGCGAAGATGAAGATTGGTAGATGTTTTCAGAAAAGAAGAGAGAATGTTGGGGTGGAGAGAGTGGTGAGAGTAACTGAGCTTTGGAAGGAGACTTGTGTGAGGAAGTACCAAGAGAGACTGAGTACAGAATGGAAAAAGGTGAAAACAAAGGACGTAAGGGGAGTGGGGGTTGGAATGGGATGTATTTAGGGAAGCAGTGATGGCTTGCACAAAAGATGCTTGTGGCACAATTGAGGGGGCAAATGGGAAGGTGATAACAAGTAGTGGTGATGTGAGGAGATGGAGTGAGTATTTTGAAGGTTTTTGGAATGTGTTTGATAATAGAGTGACAGATGTAGGGTGTTCGGCGAGGTGGTGTGCAAAGTGAGAGGGTTAGGGAGAATGATTTGGTAAACAGAGAAGAGGGAGTAAAAGCTTTGCGGAAGATGAAATCTGGCAAGGCAGTGGGTTTGGATGGTATTGCAGTGGAATTTATTAAAAAAGGGGGTGACTGTATTGTTGACTGGTTGGTAAGTATACCTAATGAATGTATGACTCATGGTGAGGTACCTGAGGACTGGCGGAATGCTTGCATAGTGCCATTGTACAAAGGCAAAGGGGATTAGAGTGAGTGCTCAAATCACAGAAGTATAAGTTTGTTGAGTATTCCTGGTAAATTATATGGGAGGGTATTGATTGAGAGGGTGAAGGCATGTACAGAGAATCAGATTGGGGAAGAGCAGTGTGATTTCAGAAGTGGTAGAGGATGTGTCGATCAAGTGTTTCCTTTGAAGAATGCATGTGAGAAATACTTAGAAAAGCAAATGGATTTGTATGTAGCATTTATGAATCTGGGGAAAGCATATGATAGAGATGCTCTTTGGAAGGTATTAAGAATATATGGTGTGGGAGGTAAGTTCTCAGAAGCAGTGAAAAGTTTTTATCAAGGATGTAAGGTATGTGTACGTGTAGGAATAGAGGAAAGTAATTAGTTCCCAGTTAATGTTGGTTTCCGGCAGAGGTGCGTGATGTCTCCATGGATGTTTGATTTGTTTATGGATGGGGATGTTAGGGAGGTGAATGCAAGAGTTTTGGAAAGAGGGGCAAGTATGCAGTCTGTTGTGGATGAGAGAGCTTGGGAAGTGAGTCAGTTGTTGTTTGCTGATGATACAGTGCTGGTGGCTGATTTGGGTGAGAAACTGCAGAAGCTGGTGACTGAATTTGGTAAAGTGTCTGAAAGAAGAAAGCTGAGAGTAAATGTAAAAAAGAACAAGGTTATTAGGTACAATAGGGCTGAGGAACAAGTCAATTGGGAGGTAAGTTTGAATGGAGAAAAACTGGATGTGAAGTGTTTTCACATATCTGGGAGTGGATCTGGCAGCGGATGGAACCATGGAAGCGGAAGTGAATCATAGGGTGGGGGAGAGGGTGAGAGTTCTGGGAGCGTTGAAGAATGTGTGGAAGTCGAGAATGTTATCTCGGAAAGCAAAAACAGGGTATGTTTGAAGGAATAGTGGCTCCAACAATGTTATATGGTTGCAAGACGTGGGCTATAGAGTTGTGCGCAGGAGGGTGGATCTGCTGGAAATGAGATGGTTGAGGACAATATGGGGTGTGAGGTGGTTTGATCAAGTAAGTAATGAAAGGGTAAGAGAGATGTGTGGTGATAAAAAGAGTGTGGTTGAGAGAGCAGAAGACGGTGTTTTGAAATGATTTGGTCACATGGAGAGAATGAGTGCGGAAAAATTGACAAAGAGGATATATGTGTCAGAGGTGGAGGGAATGAGGAGAAGTGGGAGACCAAATTGGAGGTGGAAAGATGGAGTGAAAAAGATTTTGAGTGATCAGGGGCCTAAACATGCAGGAGGGTGAAAGTCGTGCAAGAAATAGAGTGAATTGGAACGATGTGGTATACCAGGGTGGACGTGCTGTCAATGGATTGAACCAGGGCATGTAAAGCATCTGGGGTAAACCATGGAAAGTTGTGTGGGGCCTGGATGTGGAAAAGGAGCTGTGTTTTCGGTGCATTATACATGACAGCTAGAGACTGAGTGTGAACGAATGTGGCTTTTTTGGTCATTCTTAGTGCTACCTCACACACATGCGGGGGGGATGGGATTGTCATTTCATGTGTGGCGGGGAGGCGACAGGAATGAATTAAGTACATGTGTATATATGTATATGTCTGTGTGTATATATATGTATACGTTGAGATGTATACGTATACGTTGGTATGTATTTGTGCGTGTGTGGACATGTATGTATATACATGTGCATGTTGGTGGGTTCGGCCATTCTTTTGTCTGTTTCCTTGCGCTACCTCACTAATGCGGGAGACAGTGATAAAGTATAATAAATATAAATAAAATTTTTATTCCATTATACTTTGTCACTATTTCCCGCGTTAGCAAGGTAATGCAAGGAAACAGTCGAAAGAATGGCAAAACCCACCCACATACACATGTATATACATACACGTCCACACATCCACATATACATACCTATACATCTCAACATATACATATATATACACACACAGACATATACATATGTACACATGTACATAATTCATACTGTCTGCCCTTATACATTCCCGTCGCCACCCCGCCACACATGAAATGACAACCCTATCACCCCGCATGTGCGTGAGTTAACACTAGGAAAAGACAACAAAGGCCACATTCGTTCACATTCAGTCTCTAGCTGTCATGTATAATGCACCGAAACCACAGCTCCCTTTCCACATCCAAGCCCCACAGAACTTTCCATGGTTTACCCCAGACGCTTCGCTTCACATGCCCTGGTTCAATCCATTGACAGCACATCGACCCCGGTATACCACATCGTTCCAATTCACTCTATTCCTTGCATGCCTTTCATCCTCCTGCATGTTCACATCCTGATCACTCAAAACCATTTTCACTCCATCTTTCCACCTCCAATTTGATATCCCACATCTCCTCTTTCCCTCCACCTCTGACACATATATCCTCTTGGTCAATCTTTCCTCACTCATTCTCTCCATGTGACCAAACCATTTCAAAACACCCTCTTCTGCTCTCTCAACCACACTCTTTTTATTACCACACATCTCTCTTACCCTTTCATTACTTCCTCGATCAAACCACCTCACACCACATATTGTCCTCAAACATCTCATTTCCAACACATCCACCCTCCTCGGCGCAACTCTATCTATAGCCTATGCCTCGCAACCATATAACATTGTCGGAACCACTATTCCTTCAAACATACCCATTTTTGCTTTCCGAGATAACGTTCTCGTCCTCCACACATTTTTCAACGCTCCCAGAACTTTCACCTTCTCCCCCACCCTATGACTCACTTCTGCTTCCATGGTTCCATCTGATGTCATTTCCACTCCCAAATATCTAAAACACTTCACTTCTTCCAGTTTTTCTCCATTCAAACATACCTCCCAACTGACTTGTCCCTCAAACCTGCTGTACCTAATAGCCTTCCTCTTATTCACATTTACTCTCAGCTTTCTTCTTTCAAACACTTTACTAACAAACATTTTACCAACCTCAGTCACTAGTTTCTGCAATTTCTCACCCAAATCAGCCACCAGCGCTGTATCATCAGCGAACAACAATTGACTCACTTCCCAAGCTCTCTCGTCCACAACAAACTGTATACTTGCCCCTCTATCAAAAACTCTTGCATTCACCTCCCTAACAACCCAATCCATAAGCAAATTAAACAACCATGGAGACATCACACACCCCTGCTGCAAACCGACTCACTGAGAACCAATCACTTTCCTCTCTTCCTACTCATACACATGCCTTACAGCCTCAATAAAGGCTTTTCACTGCTTCTAACAACTTGCCTCCCACACCATATATTCTTAATACCTTCCATAGAGCATCTCTATCAACTCTACCACATGCCTTCTCCTGATCCATACATGCGACATACAAATCCATTTGCTGTTCTAAGTATTTCTCACATACATTCTTCAAAGCAAACACCTGATCCACAAATCCTCTACCACTTCTGAAACCACACTGCTCTTCCCCAATCTGATGGTCTATAGATGCCTTCACCCTCACAATCAATACCCTCCCATATAATTTCCCAGGAATAATCAATAAACTTATACCTCTGTAATTTGAGCACTAACCTTTATCACCTTTGCCTTTGTACAATGGCACTATGCAAGCATTCCGTTAGTCCTCAGGCACCTCACCATGAATCATTTAGTTATCTATATTTATTTTGCTTTGTTGCTGTCTCCTGCGTTAGCGAGGTAGCGCAAGCAAACAGACGAAAGAATGGCCCAACCCAACCACATACACATGTATATACATACATGTCCACACAGGCAAATATACATACCTATACATCTCAACGTATACATATATATACACATACATACATTAAATAACCTTACCAACCAGTCAACAATACAGTCATCCCGTTTTTTAATAAATTCCACTGCAATACCATCCAAACCCGCTGCCTTACCGGTTTTCATCTTCCACAAAGCTTTTACTACCTCTTCTCTGCTTACCAAATCATTCTCCATAACCCTCTCACTTTGCACGCCATCTCAACCAAAATACCCTATATCTGCCACTCTATCATCAAACACATTCAACAAACCTTCAAAGTACTCACTCCATCTCCTTCTCACATTACCACTAATTGTTATCACCTTCCCATTAGCCCCCTTCACTGATGTTCCCATTTGTTCCCTTGTCTTATGCACTTTATTCACCTCCGTCCAAAACATCTTTATATCCTCCCTAAAATTTAATGATACTCTCTCACCCCAACTCTCACTTGCCCTCTTTTTTGCCCCTTGCACCTTTCTCTTGACCTCCTGCCTCTTTCTTTTATATATCTCCCACTCATTTGCATTATTTCCCTGCAAAAACTGTCCAAATGCCTCTCTCTTCTCTTTCACGAATAATCTTACTTCTTCATCCCACCACTCACTATCCTTTCTAATTTGCCCATTTCCCACACTTCTCATGCCACAAGCATCTTTTGCACAAGCCATCACTACTTCCCTAAATACATCCCATTCCTACTCCACTCCCCTTACATCCTTTGGTCTCACCTTTTTCCATTCTGTATTCAGTCTCTCCTGGTACTTCCTCACACAAGTCTCCTTCCCAAGCTCACTTACTCTCACCACTCTCTTTACCCCAACATTCTCTCTTCTTTTCTGAAAAACTTCTACAATTCTTCACCTACATATCCACAAGATAATGATCAGACATCCCTCCAGTTGCACCTCTCAGCACATTAACATCCAAAAGTTTCTCTTTCACACGCCCATAAATTATCACGTAATCCAATAACGCTCTCTGGCCATCTCTCCTACTCACATATGTATACTTATGTATAACTCTCTTTTTAAACCAGGTATTAACAATCATCAGTCCTTTTTCAGCGCACAAATCTACAAGCTCTTCACCATTTCCATTTACAACACTGAACACCCAATGTACACCAATCATTCCCTCAACTGCCACATTACTCACCTTTGCATTCAAATCACCCATCACTATAACCCGGTCTCATAAATAAAAACCACTAACACACTCATTCAGCTGCTCCCAAAACACTTGCCTCTCATGATCTTTCTTCTCATGCTCAGGTGCATATGCACCAATAATCAACCATCTCTCTCCATCCACTTTCAATTTTACCAATATTAATCTAGTTTACTTTCTTACACTCTGTCATATATTCCTACAACTCCTCTTTTAGGAGTAGTGCTACTCCTTCCCTTGCTCTTGTCCTCTCACCAACCCATGACTTTACTCCCAAGACATTCCCAAACCACTCTTCCCCTTTACCCTTGAGCTTCGTTTCACTCAGAGCCAGAACATCCAGGTTCCTTTCCTCAAACATACGACCTATATCTCCTTTTTTCTCATCTTGGTTACATCCACATTATCATTATTATTATCATTATCATTATTATTATTCATTTATTATTATTCATTTATTTTGCTTTGTCGCTGTCTCCTGCGTTAGCAAGGTAGCGCAAGGAAACAGATGAAAGAATGGCCCAACCCACCCACACACACAGTATATACATACACGTCCACACATGCAAATATACATACCTATACATCTCAACGTATACATATATATACACACATAGACATATACATATATACACATGTACATAATTCATATTGTCTGCTTTTATTCATTCCAATCGCCACCATGCCACACATGAAATAACAACCCCCTCCCCCACATGTGTGCCAGGTAGCGCTAGGAAAATACAACAAAGGCCCCATTCGTTCACACTCAGTCTCTAGTTGTCATGTAATAATGCGCCAAAACCACAGCTCCCTTTCCACATCCAGGCCCCACACAACTTTCCATGGTTTACCCCAGATGCTTCACATGCCCTGCTTCAATCCATTGACAGCACGTCGACCCCGGTATACTACATCCTTCCAATTCACTCTATTCCTTGCACCCCTCTCACCCTCCTGCATGTTCAGGCCACAAACACTTAAAATCTCTTTTTCACTCAATCTTTCCATCTCCATTTTGGTCTCCCACTTCTCTTCGTTCCCTCCACCTCTGACACATATATCCTCTTGGTCAATCTTTCCTCAGTCATTCTCTCTATGTGACCAAACCATTTCAAAACACCCTCTTCTCCTCTCTCAACCACGCTCTTTTTATTACCGCACATCTCTCTTTCCTTACATTACTCACTCAATCAAACCACCTCATACCACATATTGTCCTCAAAAATCTCATTTCCAGCACATCCACCCTCCTGCGCACAACTGTATCCATAGCCCACACCTCGCAACCATACAACATTGTTGGAACCACTATTCCTTCAAACATACCCATTTTTGCTTTCCGAGATAATGTTCTCGACTTCCACACATTCTTCAAGGCTCCCAGAACTTTCGCCCCCTCCCCCACCCTATGATTCACTTCCACTTCCATGGTTCCATCCACTGCCAAATCCACTCCCAGATATCTAAAACACATCACTTCCTCCAGATTTTCTCCATTCAAACTTACCTCCCAATTGACTTGACCCTCAACCCTACTGTACCTAATAACATTGCTCTTATTCACATTTAATCTCAAGTTTCTTCTTTCACACACTTTACCAAACTCAGTCATCACCTTCTTCAATTTCTCACATGAATCAGCCAAGAGCGCTGTATCATCAGTGAACAACAACTGACTCACTTCCCAAGCTCTCTCATCCAAAACAGACGGCATACTTGCCCCTCTTTCCAAAACTCTTGCATTCACCTCCCTAACAACCCCATCCATAAACAAATTAAACAACCATGGAGACATCACACACCCCTGCCACAAACCTACATTCAATGAGAACCAATCACTTTCCTCTCTTCCTACACGTACACATACCTTACATCCTCAATAAAAACTTTTCACTGCTTCTAACAACTTGCCTCCCACACCATATATTCTTCATACCTTCCACAAAGCATCTCTATCAACTCTATCATATGCCTTCTCCAGATCCATAAATGCTACATACAAATCCATTTGTTTTTCTAAGTATTTCTCACATACATTCTTCAAAGCAAACACCTGATCCACACATCCTCTACCACTTCTGAAACAGCACTGCTCTTCCCCAATCTGATGCTCTGTATATGCCTTCACCCTCTCAATCAATACCCTCCCATATAATTTACCAGGAATACTCAACAAACTTATACCTCTGTAATTTGAGCACTCACCTTTGTCCCCTTTGCCTTTGTACAATGGCACTATGCACGCATTCCACCAATCCTCAGGCACCTCACCATGAGTCATACATACATTAAATAACCTTACCAACCAGTCAACAATACAGTCCACCCCCTTTTTTCATAAATTCCACTGCAATACCATCCAAACCCACTGCCTTGCCAGCTTTCATCTTCCACAAAGCTTTTACTTCCTCTTCTCTGTTTAACAACTCATTTTCCCTAACCCTCTCCTTTGCACAATACCTCGACCAAAACACCCTATACCTGCCACTCTATCATAAACACATTCAAAAAACCTTCAAAATACCTACTCCATTTCCTTCTCACATCACCACTACTTGTTATCACCTACTCATTAGCCCCCTTCAATGAAGTTCCCATTTGTTCCCTTGTCTTACGCACTTTATTTACCTCCTTCCAAAACATCTTTTTATTCTCCCTAAAATTTAATGATACTCTCTCACCCCAACTCTCATTTGACCTCTTTTTCACCTCTTGCACCTTTCTCTTGACCTCCTGCCTCTTTCTTTTATACATCTCCTACTCATTTGCATTATTTCCGTGCAAAATTCATCCAAATGCCTCTCTCTTCTCTTTCACTAATAATCTTACTTCTTCACCCCACCACTCACTACCCTTTCTAATCTGCCCACCTCCCACGCTTCTCATGCCACAAAAATCGTTTGCGCAAGCCATCACTGCTTCACTAAATACATCCCATTCCTCCCCCACTCCCCTTACATCCTTTGTTCTAACCTTTTTCCATTCTGTACTCAGTCTCTCCTGGTACTTCCTCACAAGTCTCCTTCCCAAGCTCACTTACTCTCACCAATCTCTTCACCCCAACATTCTCTCTTCTTTTCTGAAAACCTTGACAAATCTTGACCGTCGCCTCCACAAGATAATGATCAGACTTCCCTCCAGTTGCACCTCTCAGCACATTAACATCCAAAAGTCTTTCTTTCGCGCGCCTATCAATTAACACATAATCCAATAACGCTCTCTGGCCATCTCTCCTACTTACATATATATTTTTTTTTTTTTTTTTTTTTTTTTTTATACTTTGTCGCTGTCTCCCGCGTTTGCGAGGTAGCGCAAGGAAACAGACGAAAGAAATGGCCCAACCCCCCCCCCATACACATGTACATACACACGTCCACACACGCAAATATACATACCTACACAGCTTTCCATGGTTTACCCCAGACGCTTCACATGCCTTGATTCAATCCACTGACAGCACGTCAAACCCTGTATACCACATCGCTCCAATTCACTCTATTCCTTGCCCTCCTTTCACCCTCCTGCATGTTCAGGCCCCGATCACACAAAATCTTTTTCACTCCATCTTTCCACCTCCAATTTGGTCTCCCTCTTCTCCTCGTTCCCTCCACCTCCGACACATATATCCTCTTGGTCAATCTTTCCTCACTCATTCTCTCCATGTGCCCAAACCATTTCAAAACACCCTCTTCTGCTCTCTCAACCACGCTCTTTTTATTTCCACACATCTCTCTTACCCTTACGTTACTTACTCGATCAAACCACCTCACACCACACATTGTCCTCAAACATCTCATTTCCAGCACATCCATCCTCCTGCGCACAACTCTATCCATAGCCCACGCCTCGCAACCATACAACATTGTTGGAACCACTATTCCTTCAAACATACCCATTTTTGCTTTCAGAGATAATGTTCTCGACTTCCACACATTTTTCAAGGCTCCCAAAATTTTCGCCCCCTCCCCCACCCTATGATCCACTTCCGCTTCCATGGTTCCATCCGCTGACAGATCCACTCCCAGATATCTAAAACACTTCACTTCCTCCAGTTTTTCTCCATTCAAACTCACCTCCCAATTGACTTGACCCTCAACCCTACTGTACCTAATAACCTTGCTCTTATTCACATTTACTCTTAACTTTCTTCTTCCACACACTTTACCAAACTTATTATTATTATCATTACTATTATTATCATTATTATTATTATTTATCCCTGGGGATAGGGGAGAAAGAATACTTCCCACGCATTCCTCACGTGTCGTAAAAGGTGACTAAAGGAATGGGAGCGGGGGGCTAGAAACCCTTCCCTCCTTGTATTTTAACTTTCTAAAAGGAGAAACAGAAGAAGGATTCATGCGGGGAGTGCTCATCCTCCTCGAAGGCTTAGACTGGGGTGTCTAAATGTGTGTGGATGTAACCAAGATGTGAAAAAAGGAGAGATAGGTAGTATGTTTGAGGAGAGGAACCTGGATGTTTTGGCTCTGAGTGAAACGAAGCTCAAGGGTAAAGGGGAAGAGTGGTTTGGGAATGTCTTGGGAGTAAAGTCAGGGGTTAGTGAGAGGACAAGAGCAAGGGAAGGAGTAGCACTACTCCTGAAACAGGAGTTGTGGGAGTATGTGATAGAGTGTAAGAAAGTAAATTCTAGATTGACATGGGTAAAACAAAGTTGATAGAGAGAGATGGGTGATTATTGGTGCAGATGCACCTGGGCACGAGAAGAAAGATCATGAGAGGCAAGTGTTTTGGGAGCAGCTGAATGAGTGTGTTAGTGGTTTTGATGCACAAGATCGGGTTATAGTGATGGGTGATTTGAATACAAAGGTGAGTAATGTGGAAGTTGAGGGAATAATTGGTATACATGGGGTGTTCAGTGTTGTAAATGGAAATGGTGAAGACCCTGTAGATTTTTTTATCTTATTTTGCTTTGTCGCTGTCTCCTGCATTTGCGAGGTGCTGAAAAAGGACTGGAGATTGGGAATACCTGGTTTAAAAAGCGAAATATACATAAGTATACATATGTAAGTAGGAGAGATGGCCAGAAAGCGTTACTGGATTACGTGTTAATTGAGAGGCACGTGAAAGAGAGACTTTTGGATGTTAATGTGCTGAGAGGTGCAACTGGAGGGATGTCTGATCATTATCTTCTGGAGGCTAAGGTGAAGATTTGTATAGGTTTTCAGAAAAGAGAGAATGTTGGGGTGAAGAGAGCGATGAGAGTAAGTGAGCTTGGGAAGGAGACTTGTGTGCGGAAGTACCAGGAGAGACTGAGAACAGAATGGAAAAAGGTGGGAACAAAGGACGTAAGGGGAGTGGCGGAGAAATGGGATGTATTTAGGGAAGCAGTGATGGTTTGCGTAAAAGATGCTTGTAGCATGAGAAGCGTGGGAGGTGGGCAGATTAGAAAGGGTAGTGAATGGTGGGTTGAAGAAGTAAGATTATTAGTGAAAGAGAAGAGAGAGGCATTTGGACGATTTTTGCAGGGAAATAATGCAAATGAGTGGGAGTTGTATAAAAGAAAGAGGAAGGAGGTCAATGGCAAGTTGGGGTGAGAGAGTATCATTAAATTTTAGGGAGAATAAAAAGATGTTTTGGAAGGAGGTAAATAAAGTGCGTAAGACAAGGGAACAAATGGAAACCTCAGTGAAGGGGGCTAATAAGGAGGTGATAACAAGTAGTGGTGATGTGAAAAGATGGAGTGAGTATTTTGAAGGTTTGTTGAATGTGTTTGATGATAGAGTGGCAGGTACAGGGTGTTTTGGTCAAGGTGGTGTGCAAAGTGTGAGGGTTAGGGAGAATGATTTGGTAAACAGAGAAGAGGTAGTAAAAGCTTTGCGGAAGATGAAAGCCGGCAAGGCAGTGGGGTTGGATGGTATTGCAGTGGAATTTATTAAAAAAGGGGGTGACTGTATTGTTGACTAGTTGGTAAGGTTATTTAATGTATGTATGACTCATGGTGAGGTGCCTGAGGATTGGCAGAATGCTTGCATAGTGCCATTGTACAAAGGCAAAGGGGATAAAGGTGAGTGCTCAAATTACAGAGGTATAAGTTTGTTGAGTATATATCCTCTTGGTCAATCTTTCTTCACTCATTCTCTCCATGTGCCCAAACCATTTCAAAACACCCTCTTCTGCTCTCTCAACCACGCTCTTTTTATTTCCAAATATCTCTCTTACCCTTACGTTACTTACTCGATCAAACCACCTCACACCACACATTGTCCTCAAACATCTCATTTCCAGCACATCCATCCTCCTGCACACAACTCTATCCATAGCCCACGCCTCGCAACCATACAACATTGTTGGAACCACTATTCCTTCAAACATACCCATTTTTGCTTTCCAAGATAATGTTCTCGACTTCCACACATTCTTCAAGGCTCCTAGAATTTTCGCCCCCTCCCCCACCCTATGATCCACTTCCGCTTCCATGGTTCCATCCGCTGCCAGATCCACTCCCAGAGTGGGAGGTGGGTTGATTAGAAAGGGTAGTGAGTGGTGGGATGAAGAAGTAAGATTATTAGTGAAAGAGAAGAGAGAGACATTTGGGCGATTTTTGCAGGGAAAAAATGCAATCGAGTGGGAGATGTATACAAGAAAGAGACAGGAGGTCAAGAGAAAGGTGCAAGAGGTGAAAAAGAGGGCAAATGAGAGTTGGGGTGAGAGAGTATCATTAAATTTGATGTTCTGGAAGGAGGTAAATAAAGTGCGTAAGACAAGGGAGCAAATGGGAACTTCAGTGAAGGGCGCAAATGGGGAGGTGATAACAAGTAGTGGTGATGTGAGAAGGAGATGGAGTGAGTATTTTGAAGGTTTGTTGAATGTGTTTGATGATAGAGTGGCAGATATAGGGTGTTTTGGTTGAGGTGGTGTGCAAAGTGAGAGGGTTAGGGAAAATGATTTGGTAAACAGAGAAGAGGTAGTGAAAGCTTTGCGGAAGATGAAAGCTGGCAAGGCAGCAGGTTTCGATGGTATTGCAGGGGAATTTATTAAAAAAGGGGGTGACTGTATTATTGACTGGTTGGTAAGGTTATTTAATGTATGTATGACTCATGGTGAGGTGCCTGAGGATTGGCGGAATGCGTGCATAGTGCCATTGTACAAAGGCAAAGGGGATAAGAGTGAGTGCTAGAATTACAGAGGTATAAGTTTGTTGAGTATTCCTGGTAAATTATATGGGAGGGTATTGATTGAGAGGGTGAAGGCATGGACAGAGCATCAGATTGGGGAAGAGCAGTGTGGTTTCAGAAGTGGTAGAGGATGTGTATATCAAGTGTTTGCTTTGAAGAATGTATGTGAGAAATACTTAGAAAAGCAAATGGATTTGTATGTAGCATTTATGGATCTGGAGAAGGCATATGATAGAGTTGATAGAGATGCTCTGTGGAAGGTATCAAGAATATATGGTGTGGGAGGCAAGTTGTTAGAAGTAGAGAAAAGTTTTTATCGAGGATGTAAGGCATGTGTATGTGTAGGAAGAGAGGAAAGTGATTGGTTCTCAGTGAATGTAGGTTTGCGGTAGGGGTGTGTGATGTCTCCATGGTTGTTTAATTTTTGTTTATGGATGGGGTTGTAAGGGAGGTGAATGCATGAGTTTTGGAAAGAGGGGCAAGTATGAAGTCTGTTGGGGATGAGGGAGCTTGGGAAGTGAGTCAGTTGTTGTTCGCTGATGATACAGCGCTGGTGGCTGATTCATGTGAGAAACTGCAGAAGCTGGTGACTGAGTTTGGTAAAGTGTGTGAAAGAAGAAAGTCAAGAGTAAATGTCAATAAGAGCAAGGTTATTAGGTACAGTAGGGTTGAGGGTCAAGTCAATTGGGAGGTAAGTTTGAATGGAGAAAAACTGGAGGAAGTAAAGTGTTTTAGATATCTGGGAGTGGATCTGGCAGCGGATGGAACCATGGAAGTGGAAGTGGATCATAGGGTGGGGGAGGGGGCGAAAATTCTGGGAGCCTTGAAGAATGTGTGGAAGTCGAGAACATTATCTCGGACAGCAAAATTGGGTATGCTTGAAGGAATAGTGGTTCCAACAATGTTGTAAGGTTGCGAGGTGTGGGCTATGGATAGAGTTGTGCGCAGGAGGATGGATGTGCTGGAAATGAGATGTTTGAGGACAATGTGTGGTGTGAGGTGGTTTGATCGAGTAAGTAACGTAAGGGGAAGAGAGATGTGTGAAAATAAAAAGAGCGTGGTTGAGAGAGCAGAAGAGGGTGTTTTGAAATGGTTTGGGCACATGGAAAGAATGAGTGAGGAAAGATTGACCAAGAGGATATATGTGTCGGAGGTGGAGGGAACGAGGAGAAGTGGGAGACCAAATTGGAGGTGGAAAGATGGAGTGAAAAAGATTTGGTGTGATCGGGGCCTGAACATGCAGGAGGGTGAAAGGAGGGCAAGGAATAGAGTGAATTGGATCGATGTGGTATACCGGGGTTGACGTGCTGTCAGTGGATTGAATCAGGGCATGTGAAGCGTCTGGGGTAAACCATGGAAAGCTGTGTAGGTATGTATATTTGCGTGTGTGGACGTATATATATACATGCATATGGGGGTGGGTTGGGCCATTTCTTTCGTCTGTTTCCTTGCGCTACCCCGCAAACGCGGGACACAGCGACAAAGCAAAAAAAAAAATATAAATAAATAAATATATATATATATATATATATATCCCTGGGGATAGGGGATTAAGAATACTTCCCACGTATTCCCTGTGTGTCGTAGAAGGCGACTAAAAGGGGAGGGAGCGGGGGGCTGGAAATCCTCCCCTCTCTTTTTTTCTTTTTTTTTTTCCAAAAGAAGGAACAGAGGGGGCCAGGTGAGGATATTCCAAAAATGGCCCAGTACTCTGTTCTTAACGCTACCTCGCTGTCGCGGGAAATGGCGAATAGTATGAAAAAATATATATATATATATATATATATATATATATATATATATATATATATATATATATATATATATATATATATATTTATTTTATATTTATTATACTTTGTCGCTGTCTCCCGCGTTTGCGAGGTAGCGCAAGGAAACAGACGAAAGAAATGGCCCAACCCCCCCCCCCATACACATGTATATACATACGTCCACACACGCAAATATACATACCTACACAGCTTTCCATGGTTTACCCCAGACGCTTCACATGCCTTGATTCAATCCACTGACAGCACGTCAACCCCTGTATACCACATCGCTCCAATTCACTCTATTCCTTGCCCTCCTTTCACCCTCCTGCATGTTCAGGCCCCGATCACACAAAATCCTTTTCACTCCATCTTTCCACCTCCAATTTGGTCTCCCTCTTCTCCTCGTTCCCTCCACCTCCGACACATATATCCTCTTGGTCAATCTTTCCTCACTCATTCTCTCCATGTGCCCAAACCATTTCAAAACACCCTCTTCTGCTCTCTCAACCACGCTCTTTTTATTTCCACACATCTCTCTTACCCTTACGTTACTTACTCGATCAAACCACCTCACACCACACATTGTCCTCAAACATCTCATTTCCAGCACATCCATCCTCCTGCGCACAACTCTATCCATAGCCCACGCCTCGCAACCATACAACATTGTTGGAACCACTATTCCTTCAAACATACCCATTTTTGCTTTCCGAGATAATGTTCTCGACTTCCACACATTTTTCAAGGCTCCCAAAATTTTCGCCCCCTCCCCCACCCTATGATCCACTTCCGCTTCCATGGTTCCATCCGCTGACAGATCCACTCCCAGATATCTAAAACACTTCACTTCCTCCAGTTTTTCTCCATTCAAACTCACCTCCCAATTGACTTGACCCTCAACCCTACTGTACCTAATAACCTTGCTCTTATTCACATTTACTCTTAACTTTCTTCTTCCACACACTTTACCAAACTCCGTCACCAGCTTCTGCAGTTTCTCACATGAATCCGCCACCAGCGCTGTATCATCAGCGAACAACAACTGACTCACTTCCCAAGCTCTCTCATCCCCAACAGACTTCATACTTGCCCCTCTTTCCAAGACTCTTGCATTTACCTCCCTAACAACCCCATCCATAAACAAATTAAACAACCATGGAGACATCACACACCCCTGCCGCAAACCTACATTCACTAAGAACCAATCACTTTCCTCTCTTCCTACACGTACACATGCCTTACATCCTCGATAAAAACTTTTCACTGCTTCTAACAACTTGCCTCCCACACCATATATTCTTAATACCTTCCACAGAGCATCTCTATCAACTCTATCATATGCCTTCTCCAGATCCATAAATGCTACATACAAATCCATTTGCTTTTCTAAGTATTTCTCACATACATTCTTCAAAGCAAACACCTGATCCACACATCCTCTACCACTTCTGAAACCACACTGCTCTTCCCCAATCTGATGCTCTGTACCTGCCTTCACCCTCTCAATCAATACCCTCCCATATAATTTACCAGGAATACTCAACAAACTTATACCTCTGTAATTTGAGCACTCACTCTTATCCCCTTTGCCTTTGTACAATGGCACTATGCACGCATTCCGCCAATCCTCAGGCACCTCACCATGAGTCATACATACATTAAATAACCTTACCAACCAGTCATATATATATATATATATATATATATATATATATATATATATATATATATATATATATTCTTTTTTTTCATAATATTCGCCATTTCCCGCGTTAGCGAGGTAGCGTTAAGAGAGGAATGAGCCTTTGAGGGAATATCCTCGCTTGGCCCCTTTCTCTGTTCCTTCTTTTGGAAAATTAAAAACGAGAGGGGAGGATTTCCAGCCCCCTCCTCCCATATATATATATATATATATATATATCTTTTCTTTCAAACTATTCGCCATTTCCCGCATTAGCGAGGTAGCGTTAAGAACAGAGGACTGGGCCTTTGAGGGAATACCCTCACCTGGCGCAATTCTCTGTTCCCTCTTTTGGAAAAAAAAAAAAAAAAAAAAAAAAAAAAAAAAAAAAAAAAAAGAAAAAAAAGAGGGGAGGATTTCCAGCCCCCCGCTCCCTCCCCTTTTAGTCGCCTTCTACGACACGCAGGGAATACGTGGGAAGTATTCTTTCTCCCCTATCCCCAGGGAAAATATTTTTTTTTTTTTTTTTTTTTTTTTTTTATACTTTGTCGCTGTCTCCCGCGTTTGCGAGGTAGCGCAAGGAAACAGACGAAAGAAATGGCCCAACCCCCCCCCCCATACACATGTACATACACACGTCCACACACGCAAATATACATACCTACACAGCTTTCCATGGTTTACCCCAGACGCTTCACATGCCTTGAAAATATATATATATATATATATATATATATATATATATATATATATATATATATATATATATATATATATATATATATATATATATATTTTTTTTCAAACTATTCGCCATTTCCCGCATTAGTGAGGTAGCGTTAAGAACAGAGGACTGGGCCATTGAGGGAATATCTTCACCTGGCCCCCTTCTCTGTTCCTTCTTTTGGAAAATTAAAAAAAATTGAGAGGAGAGGATTTCCAGCCCCCCGCTCCCTCCCCTTTTAGTCGCCTTCTACGACATGCAGGGAATATATATATATATGTATATATACATATATATACATATATGTATATATACATATATATATATATATTATCATATTTCATTTTGCTTTGTCGCTGTCTCCCGCGTTTGCGAGGTAGCGCAAGGAAACAGACGAAAGAAATGGCCCAACCCATCCCCATACACATGTATATACACACACGTCCACACACGCAAATATACATACCTATACATCTTAATGCACACATATATATACACACATAGACACATACATTTATACCAATGCACACAATTCACACTGTCTGCCTTTATTCATTCCCATCGCCACCTCGCCACACATGGAATACCATCCCCCTCCCCTCTCATGTGTGCAGGGTAGCGCTAGGAAAAGACAACAAAGGCCTCATCCGTTCACACTCAGTCTCTAGCTGTCATGCAATAATGCCCGAAACCACAGCTCCCTTTCCACATCCAGGCCCCACACAGCTTTCCATGGTTTACCCCAGACGCTTCACATGCCTTGATTCAATCCACTGACAGCACATCAACCCTGGTATACCACATCGATCCAATTCACTCTATTCCTTGCCCTCCTTTCACCCTCCTGCATGTTCAGGCCCCGATCACACAAAATCTTTTTCACTCCATCTCTCAACCTCCAATTTGGTCTCCCACTTCTCGTTTTTTTTTTTTTCTCCAAAAGAAGGAACAGAGAAGAGGTCCAGGTGAGGATATTCCCTCAAAGGCCCAGTCCTCTGTTCTTAACGCTACCTCTCTATTGCGGGAAATGGCGAATAGTATGAAAGAAAGAAAGAATATATATACACAGACATATACATTAATAAACGTACATAATTCATACTTCCTGCTTTTTCATTCCCGTCGTCACCCCGCCACACATGAAATGACAACCCCTTTCCCCTCCACGCGTGCGAGGTAGCACTAGGAAAAGACAACAAAGGCCACATTCATTCACACTCAGTCTCTAGATGTTATATATGATGCACCAAAACCACAGCTCCCACATCCATGCCCCACAAAACTTTCCATAGTTTACCCCAGACACTTCACATGCCCTGGTTCAATCCATTGATAGCACATCGACCCTGGTATACCACATCATTCCAATTCACTCTATTCCTTGCATACCTTTCACCCTCCTGCACGTTCAGGCCCCGATCGCTGAAAGTCTTTCCCACTCCATTCTTCCACCTACAATTTGGTCTCCCACTTCTCCTCGTTCCCTCCACCTCTGACACATACATCCTTTCTGTCAATCTTTCCTCACTCATTCTCTCCATGTGACGAAGCCATTTCAAAACGCCCTCCTCTGCTCTCTCAACGACACTCTTTTTATTACCACACATCTCTCTTACCCTTTCATTACGTACTTACCATATATGCATAATTTACATATCTACACACCACTTATATGAATAAATGAAAAATAACCTTACTTTCATTAAAAGTATATTAAAGAGAAAAAATCTTTTACAGTCATGCTGTTTATAGTAGTAGCTGCTTAAATCTAGTTTTAAGCCATGATGATGTAACTACACTTTCTTTAACAATTTATGTATGACTATGAGACAACCTGTATATATTTTCAAATGTGCTGTTAGGGTGCTAGACACACCTACGGATAAGATATGAAATCATACATCAACTGAAATTCAAAATGGGCCACAAAATACCAAAAATAAAAATCACAGAGTGGGGTGCCTAAATGTGTGTGGATGTAACCAAGATGTGAAAAAAGGAGAGACAGGTAGTATGTTTGAGGAAAGGAACCTGGATGTTTTGGCTCTGAGTGAAACGAAGCTCAAGGGTAAAGGGGAAGAGTGGTTTGGGAATGTCTGGGGAGTAAAGTCAGGGGTTAGTGAGAGGACAAGAGCAAGGGAAGGAGTAGCAATACTCCTGAAACAGGAGTTGTGGGAGTATGTGATAGAATGTAAGAAAGTAAATTCTCGATTAATATGGGTAAAATTGAAAGTTGATGGAGAGAGGTGGGTGATTATTGGTGCATATGCACCTGGGCATGAGAAGAAAGATCATGAGAGGCAAGTGTTTTGGGAGCAGCTGAATGAGTGTATTAGTGGTTTTGATGCACAAGACCGGGTTATAGTGATGGGTGATTTGAATGCAAAGGTGAGTAATGTGGCAGTTGAGGGAATAATTGGTATACATGGGGTGTTCAGTGTTGTAAATGGAAATGGTGAAGAGCTTGTAGATTTATGTGCTGAAAAAGGACTGATGATTGGGAATACCTGGTTTAAAAAGCGAGATATACATAAGTATACTTATGTAAGTAGGAGAGATGGCCAGAGAGCGTTATTGGATTACGTGTTAATTGACAGGCGTGCGAAAGAGAGACTTTTGGATGTTAATGTGCTGAGAGGTGCAACTGGAGGGATGTCTGATCATTATCTTGTGGAGGCTAAGGTGAAGATTTGTATGGGTTTTCAGAAAAGAAGAGTGAATGTTGGGGTGAAGAGGGTGGTGAGAGTAAGTGAGCTTGGGAAGGAGACCTGTGTGAGGAAGTACCAGGAGAGACTGAGTACAGAATGGAAAAAGGTGAGAACAATGGAAGTAAGGGGAGTGGGGGAGGAATGGGATGTATTTAGGGAATCAGTGATGGATTGCGCAAAAGATGCTTGTGGCATGAGAAGAGTGGGAGGTGGGTTGATTAGAAAGGGTAGTGAGTGGTGGGATGAAGAAGTAAGAGTATTAGTGAAAGAGAAGAGAGAGGCATTTGGACGAATTTTTGCAGGGAAAAAATGCAATTGAGTGGGAGATGTATAAAAGAAAGAGACAGGAGGTCAAGAGAAAGGTGCAAGAGGTGAAAAAAGGGCAAATGAGAGTTGGGGTGAGAGAGTATCATTAAATTTTATGGAGAATAAAAAGATGTTCTGGAAGGAGGTAAATAAAGTGCGTAAGACAAGGGAGCAAATGGGAACTTCAGTGAAGGGCGCAAATGGGGAGGTGATAACAAGTAGTGGTGATGTGAGAAGGAGATGGAGTGAGTATTTTGAAGGTTTGTTGAATGTGTTTGATGATAGAGTGGCAGATATAGGGTGTTTTGGTCGAGGTGGTGTGCAAAGTGAGAGGGTTAGGGAAAATGATTTGGTAAACAGAGAAGAGGTAGTAAAGCTTTGCGGAAGATGAAAGCCGGCAAGGCAGCAGGTTTGGATGGTATTGCAGTGGAATTTATTAAAAAAGGGGGTGACTGTATTGTTGACTGGTTGGTAAGGTTATTTAATGTATGTATGACTCATGGTGAGGTGCCTGAGGATTGGCGGAATGCGTGCATAGTGCCATTGTACAAAGGCAAAGGGGATAAGAGTGAGTGCTAGAATTACAGAGGTATAAGTTTGTTGAGTATTCCTGGTAAATTATATGGGAGGGTATTGATTGAGAGGGTGAAGGCATGTACAGAGCATCAGATTGGGGAAGAGCAGTGTGGTTTCAGAAGTGGTAGAGGATGTGTGGATCAGGTGTTTGCTTTGAAGAATGTATGTGAGAAATACTTAGAAAAGCAAATGGATTTGTATGTAGCATTTATGGATCTGGAGAAGGCATATGATAGAGTTGATAGAGATGCTCTGTGGAAGGTATTAAGAATATATGGTGTGGGAGGAAAGTTGTTAGAAGCAGTGAAAAGTTTTTATCGAGGATGTAAGGCATGTGTACGTGTAGGAAGAGAGGAAAGTGATTGGTTCTCAGTGAATGTAGGTTTGCGGCAGGGGTGTGTGATGTCTCCATGGTTGTTTAATTTGTTTATGGATGGGGTTGTTAGGGAGGTGAATGCAAGAGTTTTGGAAAGAGGGGCAAGTATGAAGTCTGTTGGGGATGAGAGAGCTTGGGAAGTGAGTCAGTTGTTGTTCGCTGATGATACAGCGCTGGTGGCTGATTCATGTGAGAAACTGCAGAAGCTGGTGACTGAGTTTGGTAAAGTGTGTGGAAGAAGAAAGTTAAGAGTAAATGTGAATAAGAGCAAGGTTATTAGGTACAGTAGGGTTGAGGGTCAAGTCAATTGGGAGGTGAGTTTGAATGGAGGAAAAACTGGAGGAAGTGATGTGTTTTAGATATCTGGGAGTGGATCTGGCAGCGGATGGAACCATGGAAGCGGAAGTGGATCATAGGGTGGGGGAGGGGGCGAAAATTCTGGGGGCCTTGAAGAATGTGTGGAAGTCGAGAACATTATCTCGGAAAGCAAAAATGGGTATGTTTGAAGGAATAGTGGTTCCAACAATGTTGTATGGTTGCGAGGCGTGGGCTATGGATAGAGTTGTGCGCAGGAGGATGGATGTGCTGGAAATGAGATGTTTGAGGACAATGTGTGGTGTGAGGTGGTTTGATCGAGTGAGTAACGTAAGGGTAAGAGAGATGTGTGGAAATAAAAAGAGCGTGGTTGAGAGAGCAGAAGAGGGTGTTTTGAAGTGGTTTGGGCACATGGAGAGAATGAGTGAGGAAAGATTGACCAAGAGGATATATGTGTCGGAGGTGGAGGGAACGAGGAGAAGAGGGAGACCAAATTGGAGGTGGAAAGATGGAGTGAAAAAGATTTTGTGTGATCGGGGCCTGAACATGCAGGAGGGTGAAAGGAGGGCAAGGAGTAGAGTGAATTGGAGCGATGTGGTATACCGGGGTTGACGTGCTGTCAGTGGATTGAATCAAGGCATGTGAAGCGTCTGGGGTAAACCATGGAAAGCTGTGTAGGTATGTATATTTGCGTGTGTGGACGTATGTATATACATGTGTATGGGGGGGGGGTTGGGCCATTTCTTTCGTCTGTTTCCTTGCGCTACCTCGCAAACGCGGGAGACAGCGACAAAGTATAATATAAAAAAAAAAATATAATAAAAATCACAGCATGAAGCACTGCCCTACATTGTGTCACAGTAATGGCAGAGAGCAATGGGAAGGGTTTATGGTTAAGATACTGGCAATGCCCATCTTTTTCACTGATGGAAAGGTTTGTAGTTGAGTTACTAGCATTACCTAACTCTTTCATGGACATAACTTTGCCCTCATATACATTCACAGTCCACATAATCTTCCAACACAAATAAAAGACTTGAAAATAACTGATTACTTTCATTTTTTGTATTTTGCCATTTTGTGCAGAGGAAGCATGAAGGACTGACAAAGAATGGCCTCATTTGTTCACAATCACACTGTAGATGTTAAGGATAATCAACTGAAACCAGAGCCCCATATCCACAGCCAAGCCCCACAGACCTTTCTGTGGATTCTCTGACAGTTTCATTTGCCCTGGTTCAACTCATTGACTGTATGTGATCTCATGTACCATATCAATTTGTTCTATCCATATGCATCTCTCACCTTCCTCCACATTTTTCACTAATAAATACTGATTTATTAGTTTTGATGCATTATACATGACAGCTAGAGACTGAGTGTGATCGAATGTGGCCTTTGTTGTCTTTTCCTAGTGCTACCTCGCGCACATGCGGGGGGAGGAGGTTGATATTTCATGCGTGGCGGGGTGGCGACGGGAATGAATAAGAGCAGACAGTATGAATTATGTATATGTGTATATATGTACATGTCTGTGTGTGTATATATATGTATACGTTGAGATGTATAGGTATGTATATGTGCGTGTGTGGACATGTATATACATGTGTATGTGGGTGGGTTAGGCCATTATCTCGTCTGTTTCCTTGCACTACCTCACTAACGCGGGAGACAGCAACAAAGTATAATAATACAACAAAAAATACTGATGTCTTTGTGCACTTAAGAACTGAATATGAGCATATCCCAAAAGAAGGAATGGAGAAAGGAGCTAGATGAAGATTTTTTCTAGTAAAGATCAGTCATCCACTCCTGACACAACATCTTTAATGTGGGAAAGAGTGAAAACATGAAAGAAATTCATTGGTGGGTAAGTGTGATACCTGCAAAAGAGTCTCTTTTGAGCATGTGTAAATAACCTCTTACTTGTTGCCTGCTGAACTGTGTGAAACAGCTTTAAGCTGCTGCAAGAGCTCATCCTTTTCTTTTGAAAGAAGATCAATGTGGGTCTCAAGGTCCCTCTTTTCCTTCTCATACATGGTCTTCATGACAACAAACTGTGTATCATTGACAGTCATCTTGTTCATAAGTTCCTCTTTCATGGCCAAAGCCTTGTTCAGGTCCTAAAAAGATATTCCCATTACAAAAATTATGAAGTATATTATTTATTATACATAATTGCTGTTCTCTGCTAAAACGAGGTAGTGCCACAAAACAGACGAAGAATGGCTCTTCCACTCATATACACAAACGCCCACATACGCACATTTACATATCAACATACACATATGTATACATACACATATGCAGACATTACACACACACACATGTACATATTCATACTTACTTGCATTCATCCATTCCTGTCGCTATCCTGCCCCACAAGAAAACAGCGTTGCTACCCCCTGCTTCAGCGAAGTAGCGTCAGGAATACAGACAAAACGGACAACGGACACATTCATTCACACTCAGCCTCTAGCTGTCATGTGTAATACATTGAAACCACATCTCCTTATCCACATCCAGGCCCCACAAACCTTTCCATGGTTTACCCCAGATGCTTCACATGCCCTGGTTCAGACCATTGACAGCACATCGACCCAGGTATACCATATAATTCCAATTCACTTTATTCCTTGCACGCCTCTCGCTCTCCTGTATGCTCAGGCCCTGAAAGCTCAAAATCTTTTTCACTCCATTCTTCCACCTCCAAACTGGCCTCTCGCTTCTCCTTGTTCCCTCCAACTCTGACACATATATCCTCTTTGTCAATCTTTCCTCTCATTCCCTCCATATGTCCAAACCATTTCAACACACCCTCTTCTGCTCTCTAAACCATACTCTTTCTGTTTCCACACATCTCTCTTACCCTTGTATTAATTACTCGATCAAACAACCTCGCACCACAAATTGTCCTAAAAATTCTAATCCAACACATCCACCCTCCTCCGTACAACCATATCTATTGCCCATGCCTTGCAAACATATAACACGGTTAGAACTAATATTCCTTCAAACATACCCATTTTTACTCTCCGAGATGATATTCTCTCCTTCCACACATTCTTCATCGCTCCCAGAACCTTTGCCTAACCCCATACTGTGACTTACTTCTGCTTCCATGGTTCCATCCACTGTTAAGTCCACTCCCAGATATCTACAACACTTCACTTCCTCCAGTTTTTCTCCATACAAACTTACATACCAATTAACTTGTCCCTCAACCCTACTGAATCTAATAACCTTGCTCTTATTCACATTTACTCTTAACTTTCTTTCACGCACTTTTCCAAACTTGGTCAGCAACCTCTGCAGTTTTATAAATGAATCAGCCAATAGAGGTGTATCATCAGCAAACAACTGACTCACATCCCAGGCCCTCTCATCCAGAACAGACTGCATGCTTGCCCCTCTCTCCAAAACTCTTGCATTTATCTCCCTAACCATCCCATCCATAAATAGATTAAACAATCATGGGCACATCACACACTCCTGCTGCAGACCCACATTCACTGGAAACCAATCACTCTCTTCTCTTCCTACTTGTCCACATGCCTTACATTCTCGGTAAAAACTTTTCACTGCTTCTAATAACTTACCTCCCACACCATATACTCCTAAAAACCTTCCAAAAAGCATCTCTAGCAACCCTATCATATGCCTTCTCCAGATCCATAAAGGCCACATACAAATCCAATTATTTTTCTAAGCATTTCTTACATACATTCTTCAAAGCAAACACCTGATCCACACATCCTCTACCACTTCTGAAATCACAATGCTCCTCCCCACTCTGATGCTTTATACATGCCTTCACCCTCTCAATCAAAACCCTCTCACATAATTTCCCAGGTAAAATCAACAAACTTATGCCTCTGTAGTTTGAACACTCACCTTTATCCCCCATGCCTTTGTTCAATGGCAAAATACATGCATTCTGCCAACCCTCAGGCACTTCACCATGGTCCATACATACAATGAATATCCTAACCAACCAGTCAACAACACAGTCACCCCCTATTTTAATAAAATCCACTGCAATACCATCTAAACATGTTGCCTTTCCAGATTTCACCTTCAGCAAAGCTTTCAAACCTCTTTTATCACCAAATCATTCTCCCTGACCCTCTCACTATGTACACCATCAGAACCAAAACACCCTATATATGCCACTCTATCATCACACACATTCAACAGACCTGCAAAATGTTCACTTTATCTCCTTCTCACTCCACCACTACCTTTATCACTTCCCACTTACTCCATTCACCGATGTTTCCATTTGTTCTCTTGTCTTATGCATGTTATTCACCTCCTTCAAAAACATCTTTTTATCATTTCCATTATGAGACATGATCGCTGTTTAATGTGGCAGTGAGGCAGTGCCATGAAACAGACAAAGAATTGTCAAGCCACTCATATACACATTATTATCTATTCATTTTGCTTTGTCACTGTCTCCCGCGTTAGCGAGGTGGCGCAAGGAAACAGACGAAAGAATGGCCCAACCCACACACATACACATGTATATACATACACGTCCACACACGCAAATATACATACCTATACATCTCAACATATACATATATATACACACACAGACATATACATATATAAACATGTACATAATTCATACTGTCTGCCTTTATTCATTCCCATCGCCACCCGCCACACATGAAATAACAACCCCTCCCCCCGCATGTGTGCGAGGTAGCGCTAGAAAAGACAACAAAGGCCCCATTCGTTCACACTCAGTCTCTAGCTTTCATGTAATAATGCACCGTCACCACAGCTCTCTTTCCACATCCAGGCCCCACAGAACTTTCCATGGTTTACCCCAGACGCTTCACATGCCCTCGTTCAATCCACTGACAGTGCGTCGACCCCGGTACACCATATCCTTCCAATTCACTCTATTCCTTGCACGCCTTTCACCCACCTGCATGTTCAGGACCCGATCACACAAAATCTTTTTCACTCCATCTTTCCACCTACAATTTGGTCTCCCACTTCTCCTCGTTCCCTCCACCTCTGACACATATATCCTCTTGGTCAATCTTTCCTCACTCATTCTCTCCATGTGACCAAACCATTTCAAAACACCCTCTTCTGCTCTCTCAACCACACTCTTTTTATTTCAACACGTCTCTTACCCTTACATTACTTACTTGATCAAACCACCTCACACCACATATTGTCCTCAAACATCTCATTTCCAGCACATCCACCCTCCTATGCACAACTCTATCCATAGCCCACGCCTCGCAACCATACAACATTGTTGGAACCACTATTCCTTCAAACATACCCATTTTTGCTTTCCGAGATAGTGTTCTCGACTTCCACACGTTCTTCAAGGCTCCCAGAATTCGCCCCCTCCCCCACCCTATGATTCACTTCCGCTTCCATGGTTCCATCTGCTGCCAGATCCACTCCCAGATATCTAAAACACTTCACTTCATCCAGTTTTTCTCCATTCAAACTTACCTCCCAATTGACTTGACCCTCAACCCTACTGTACCTAATAACCTTGCTCTTATTCACATTTACTCTCAGCTTTCTTCTTTCACACACTTTCCCAAACTCAGTCACCACCTTCTGCAGTTTCTCACATGAATCAGCCACCAGTGCTGTATCATCAGCTGAACAACAACTGACTCACTTCCCAAGCTCTCTCATCCACAACAGACTGCATACTGGCCCCTCTTTCCAAAACTCTTGCATTCACCTCCCTAACAGCCCCATCCATAAACAAATTAAACAACCATGGAGAAATCACACACCCCTGCCGCAAACCTACAATCACTGAGAACCAATCACTTTCCTCTCTTCCTACACGTACACATGCCTTACATCCTCGGTAAAAACTTTTCACTGCTTCCAACAACTTGCCTTCCACACCATATATTCTTAATACCTTCCACAGAGCATCTCTATCAACTTTATCATATGCCTTCTCCAGATCCATAAATGCTACATACAAATCCATTTGCTTTTCTAGGTATTTCTCACATACATTCTTCAAAGCAAACACCTGATCCACACATCTTCTACCACTTCTGAAACCACACTGCTCTTCCCTAATCTGATGCTCTGTACATGCCTTCACCTCTCAATCAATACCCTCCATATAATTTACCAGGAATACTCAACAAACTTATACCTCTGTAATTTGAGCACTCACTCTTATCCCCTTTGCCTTTGTACAATGGCACTATGCAAGCATTCTGCCAATCCTCAGGCACCTCACCATGAGTCATACATACATCAAATAACCTTACCAACCAGTCAACAATACAGTCACCCCCTTTTTTAGTAAATTACACTGCAATACCATCCAAACCTGCTGCCTTGCCGGCTTTCATCTTCCGCAACGCTTTTACTACCTCTTCTCTGTTTACCAAACCATTCTCCCTAACCCTCTCACTTTGCACACCACCTCAACCAAAACACCCTATATCTGCCACTCTATCATCAAACACATTCAACAAACCTTCAAAATACTCACTCCATCTCCTTTTCACATCACCACTACTTATCACCTCCCCATTAGCCCCCTTAACTGAGGTTCCCATTTGTTCCCTTGTCTTTTTTTTTTGCTTTGTCGCTGTCTCCCGCGTTTGCGAGGTTGCGCAAGGAAACAGACGAAAGAAATGGCCCAACCCACCCCCATACACATGTATATACATACGTCCACACACGCAACTATACATACCTACACAGCTTTCCATGGTTTACCCCAGACGCTTCACATGCCCTGATTTAATCCACTGCCAGCACGTCAACCCGGTATACCACATCGCTCCAATTCACTCTATTCCTTGCCCTCCTTTCACCCTCCTGCATGTTCAGGCCCCAATCACACAAAATCTTTTTCACTCCATCTTTCCACCTACAATTTGGTCTCCCTCTTCTCCTCGATCCCTCCACCTCCGACACATATATCCTCTTGGTCAATCTTTCCTCACTCATTCTCTCCATGTGCCCAAACCATTTCAAAACACCCTCTTCTGCTCTCTCAACCACGCTCTTTTTATTTCCACACATCTCTCTTACCCTTACATTACTTACTCGATCAAACCACCTCACACCACACATTGTCCTCAAACATCTCATTTCCAGCAAATCCATCCTCCTGCGCACAACTCTATCCATAGCCCACGCCTCGCAACCATACAACATTGTTGGAACCACTATTCCTTCAAACATACCCATTTTTGCTTTCCGAGATAATGTTCTCGACTTCCACACATTCTTCAAGGCTCCCAGAATTTTCGTCCCCCTCCCCCATCCTATGATCCACTTCCGCTTCCATGGTTCCATCCGCTGCCAGATCCACTCCCAGATATCTAAAACACTACTTCCTCCGGTTTTTCTCCATTCAAACTCACCTCCCAATTGACTTGACCCTCAACCCTACTATACCTAATAACCTTGCTCTTATTCACATTTACTCTTAACTTTCTTGTCTCACACACTTTACCAAACTCAGTCACCAGCTTCTGCAGTTTCTCACATAAAATCAGCCACCAGCGCTGTATCATCAGCGAACAACAACTGACTCACTTCCCAAGCTCTCTCATCCCCAACAGACTTCATACTTGCCCCTCTTTCCAAAACTCTTGCATTCACCTCCCTAACAACCCCATCCATAAACAAATTAAACAACCATGGAGACATCACACACCCCTGCCGCAAACCTACATTCACTGAGAACCAATCACTTTCCTCCCTTCCTACACGTACACATGCCTTACATCCTCGATAAAAACTTTTCACTGCTTCTAACAACTTGCCTCCCACACCATATATTCTTAATACCTTCCACAGAGCATCTCTATCAACTCTATCATATGCCTTCTCCAGATCCATAAATGCTACATACAAGTCCATTTGCTTTTCTAACTATTTCTCACATACATTCTTCAAAGCAAACACCTGATCCACACATCCTCTACCCTTGTCTTATGCACTTTATTTACCTCCTTCCAAAACATCTTTTTATTCTCCCTAAAATCTAATGATACTCTCTCACCCCAACTCTCATTTGCCCTCTTTTTCACCTCTTGCACCTTTCTCTTGACCTCCTGCCTCTTTCTTTTATACACCTAATCATTTGCATTATTTCCCTGCAAAAATCGTCCAAATGCCTCTCTCTTCTCTTCCACTAATAATCTTACTTCTTCATCCCACCACTCACTACCCTTTCCAATCTGCCCGCCTCACATGTTTCTCATGCCACAGGTATCTTTTGCGCAAGCCATCACTGCTTCCCTAAATACATCCCATTCCTCCCCCAATCCCCTTACCTCCTTTGTTCTCACCTTTCTTCATTCTGTACTCAGTCTCTCCTGGTACTTCCTCACACAAGTCTCCTTCCCAAGCTCACTTACTCTCACCACTCTCTTCACCCCAACATTCTCTCTTCTTTTCTGAAAACCTCGACAAATCTTCACCTTAGCCTCCACAAGATAATGATCAGACATCCCTCCAGTTGCACCTCTCAGCACATTAACATCCAAAAGTCTTTCTTTCACGCGCCTATCAATTAACACAAAATCCAATAACGCTCTCTGGCCATCTCTCTTACTTACATACGTATACTTATGTATATCTCTCTTTTTAAACCAGGTATTCCCAATCACCAGTCCTTTTTCAGCACATAAATCTACAAGCTCTTCACCATTTCCATTTACAACACTGAACACCCCATGTATACCAATTATTCCCTCAACTGCCACATTACTCACCTTTGCATTCTAATCACCCATCACTATAACCCAGTCTTGTGCATCAAAACCACTAACACACTCATTCAGCTGCTCCCAAAACACTTGCCTCTCATGATCTTTCTTCTCATGCCCAGGTGCATATGCACCAATAATCACCCATCTCTCTCCATCAACTTTCAGTTTTACCCATATCAATCTAGAGTTTACTTTCTTACATTCTATCACATACTCCCACCACTCCTGTTTCAGGAGTAGTGCTACTCCTTCCCTTGTTCTTGTCCTCTCACTAACCCCTGACTTCACTCCCAAGACATTCCCAAACCACTCTTCCCCTTTACCCTTGAGCTTCGTTTCACTCAGAGCCAAAACATCCAGGTTCCTTTCCTCAAACATACTACCTATCTCTCCTTTTTTCTCATCTTGTTTACATCCACACGCATTTAGACACCCCAATCTGAGCCTTTGAGGAGGATGAGCACTCCCCGCGTGACTCCTTCTTCTGTTTCCCCTTTTAGAAAGTTAAAATACAAGGAGGGAAGGATTTCTAGCCCTCCGCTCCCGTCCCCTTTAGTTGCCTTCTACGACACGTGAGGAATGCGTGGAAAGTATTCTTTTTCCTCTATCCCCTATATATACACATATATGTGTATAAATGCCCACATGTGCACATATACATATGAACATATAAATAGATATACATACACATGTACATATTCATACTTGTTTGCCTTCATCCAATCCTGTCACTACCCTGCTCCACAGAAAAACAGCATCACTATCCCTTGCTTCAGTGAGGTAGCGCCAAGAATACAGACAAAATGGCCCTATTCGTTCACATTCAGTCTCTAGCTGTCATGTGTGACGCACTGAAACCATAGCTCCCTATCCACATCTAGGGTCCAGAGACCTTTTTATGGTTTACCTGTACATGCTCTGGTTCAGTCCATTGACAGCACATCGACCCAAGTATACCACAATGTTCCAATTCACTCTTTTCCTTGCATACCTCTCACCCTCCAGTATGGTCAAGCCCCGATCGCTCAAAATCTTTTTCACTCCATCCTTCCACCTCTAATTTGGTCTCCCGCTTCTCCTTGTTCCCTCCACCTCTGACACATATATAATCTTTGTCAATCTTTCTTCTCTCATTCTTTTCATACGTCCAAACCATTTCAGCTCACCCACTTCCGCTCTCTCAACCATACTCTTTATTTCCACACATCACTCTTACCCATACATTACTTACTCGATCAAACCACCTCACACCACACATTGTCCTCAAACATTTCATTTCCAACATGTCCATCTATAGCCCATGCCTCACAACCATGTAACATTGTCGGACCTACTATTCCTTCAAACATACCTATTTTTGCCCTCCAAGACAATGTTCTCTCTTTCCACACATTCTTCATCACTCCCAGAGCCTTCACCCCCTGCCCCACCCTGTGACTCACTTCTGCTTCCGTGGTTCCTTCTGCTGCTAAGTCCACTCCTGGATATCTAAAACACTTCACTTTCTCCAATTTTTCTTCATTCAAACTTACATATAAACATACAAATAACTTGTCCCTCAACCCAACTGAACCTACTAACCTTGCTCTTATTCACATTTACTCTCAACTTTCTCCTTTCACACACTTTTCCAAACTCAGTCACCAACATCTGCAGTTTCTCACATGAATCAGCCACCAGAGCTGTATCATTGGCAAACAACAACTGACTCACTTCCCAGTCCCTCTCGTTCACAACAGTCTGCATACTTGCCCCTCTCCAAAACTCTTGCATTTACCTTTCTAACCACCCCATCCATGAACAAATCAAACAACCATGGGGATATCACACACCCATGCCACAGACCAACATTCAGTGGGAACAAAAAACCCTCCTCTCTTCCTTCTTGTACATATGCCTTACATCCTTGGTGGAAACTTTTCACTTCTAACAACTCACCTCCCACACCATATACTCTCAAAACCTTCCACAAAGTATTTTCATCAATTCTATCATATGCCTTCTCCAGATCCAGAAATGCCACATACAAATCCATTAGTTTTTTAAGTATCTCTCACATTTATTCTTTAAAGCAAACACTTGATCTACACATCCTCTACCACTTCGGAAACCACACTGCTCTTCCCCAGTCTGATGCTCTGTACGTGCCTTCACCCTGTCAGTCAATACCCTCCCATATAATTTACCAGGAATACTCAACAAACATATATATACCTCTGTAGTTTGAACATTCATCTTTATCCCCTTCATTTTTGTACAATGGCACTATGCATGCATTCCACCAATCCTCAGGCACTTCACCATGGTCCTGGTCCATACACACATTGTAAATCCTTACCAACCAATCAACAACAACAGTCACCCCCTTTTTCAATAAATTCCACCACAATACCATCCAAACACGCTGCCTCGCCAGATTTCATCTTCCTCAAAGCTTTCATTACCTCTTCTTTCTTCACCAAATCAATCTCCCTGACCCTCTCACTTCGTACACCAACCTGACCAAAACACCCTATATCTACCACTCTATCATCAAACACATTCAACAAACCTTCAAAATACTCACTCTCTCTCTTCACTCCATCACTATCTGTTATCGCTTCCCCACGTGCTCCCTTCACCAATGTCCCCATTTGTTCTCTTGTCTTATGCACGTTATTTACCTCCTTCCAAAACATCTTTTTATTCTCCCTAAAATTTGATGATGCTCTCACCCCAACTTTCATTTGCCCTCTTTTTCACTTCTTGCACCTTTCTCTTGATCTTTTGCCAGTTTCTTTTATTCATCTCCCAGTCATTTGCACTACTTCCCTGCAAAAATCATCTAAACACCTCTCTTTTCTCTTTCACTAACAATCTTACTTTATCATCCCACCACACTAGCCTTTCTAATCTGCCCACCTCCCACCTTTCTCATACTACATGCATCTTTTGCACAAGCCATCATTGCTTCCCTAAATACATCCCATTCCCACTCTCATGTCACTTGCTCTCACCTTTTGCCATTCTATACAAAATCTCTCCTGATATTTCCTCACACAAGTCTCCTTTCCAAGCTCACTTACTCTCACCATTCTCTTCTCCCCAACATTCTCTCTTCTTTTCTGAAAGCCTCTACAAATCTTCACGTTTGCCTCCACAAGATAGTAATAAAAAAATCCCTCTAGCTGCCCCTCTCAGCACATTAACATCCAAAAGTCTCTCTTTTACATGCCTATAGATTAACACATTATCCAACAATGCCCTTTGACCATCCCTCCTACTCACATATGTATACTTATGTATATCTCTCTTTTTAAACTAGGTATTCCCAGTCACCAGTCTTCTTTCAGCACACAAGTCCACAAGCTCTTCACCATTTCCATTTACAACACTGAACACCCCATGTACTCCAATTATACCCTTAACTGCCATATTACTCACCTTTGCATTTATATTGTCCATCACTATAGCCAAGTCTCCTGCATCAAAGCTGCTAATACACTCACCCAACTGCTCCCAAAACACTTGCCTCTCATGATCTTTCTTCTCGTGGCCAGGTTTGTAGGCACCAATAATCACCCAACTCTCTCCATCCACTTTCAGTTTTACCCACATCAATCTAGAATTTACTTTCTTACACTCTATCACATACTCCCACAACTCCTGCTTCAGGAGTGTTGCTACTCCTTTAGCTCTTGTCCTCTCAGCAACCCCTGACATTACTCCCAATACCTTCACAAACCACTCTTCTCCCTTACCCTTGAGCTTCATTTCACTCAAAGCTAGAACATCCAGGTGTCTTTCCTCAAACATACTACCTATCTCTCCTTTGTTCTCATTTTGGTTAAATCCACACACATTCAGACACCCCAATCTGAGCCTTCGAGGAGGATGAGCACTCCCCGCTTGACTCCTTTTCCTCTTTCCCTTTCTTTTTATTCTCCCTAAAATTTAATGATACTCTCTCACCCTAACTATCATTTGCCCTCTTTTTCAACTCTTGCACCTTTTTTCTCTTGACCTCTTGCCACTTTCTTTTATACATCTCCCAGTCTTTTGCATTATTTCCCAGCAAATATCATCCAAATGCCTCTCTTTTCTCTCTCACTAACAACCTTACCTCTTCATCCCACCACTCACTGCCCATCCCACTCACTCACTTTCTAATCTGCCCACCTCCCACCTTTCTCATACCACATGCATCTTTTGTGCAAGCCATCACTGCTTCCTTAAATACATCCCATTCCTCACCCACTTCCCTCACACAAGTCACCTTTTCCATACTCACTTTCTCTCACTACTCTCTTCTCCCCAACATTCTCTCTTCTTTTCTGAAAGCCTCTACAAAGCCCTCCAGCTGCTCCTCTCAGCACATTAACACCCAAAAGTCTCTCTTTTACATGCCTATCAATAAACAAGTAATCCAATAATGTTCTTTGACCATCTCTCCTATTCACATATGTATACTTAGGAATATCTCTCTTTTTGAACTATTATATATGTTCATATATATTGAGTAATTGTTCTGAATGAATATGTAGTAAACAAACAAAAATGATTACTGGTAATGACCCAGTATAATGATTTAAGTTCTCCACAGAATTAAAAGAAAAGTATAAAGCAGAATAAACATTCTTTGCAAATAAAGTAATCAGTGTAAAAAACTTTTCTTACTTGTAATTCTTCATTTAACCGGGCTTGACGGATGGTATATTCACATCCAAACTCTTTGGGTAGTGTTTCGTCTGAGGCTTCTTCATTACAGCCGTTGGAAGAGATGATGAAATTTGTTTGATCGCCATGCATTGTGGATGTGTTGGTAGAAATGTTGTGACGTGAAAGTTCATGGTCCATTATGGCCTTCTCTCCCTTGTGTTGTTCACTCTGTTGGATTAGTTGTTTCTACTATAAACTTTTACCATAACTGTGAAATGAAAATTTGTACATCAGAATCCTAAACTCTGCAAACTACGACAAAAGTCTATATACTTACTTCTTGCCTAAGAGTCCCTTCTATCCTTAAGAGGCTACTGCAGCACTCAGGAAGCTGGCGAAGTCCACCAATCAGGACCATAAAGTCATAGTGTTGTTACGTTGTGTGTGCATCTATGCACAGAGGGTGCAGGGCAAATAAGCAGAAGTGCTCAATGTTCACTCAAGAAGCTGGCTGTGTCCATCAGTTGGAACATAAAGTCATAAAGTGTTGTGATGTGTGTGCATCTATATGCAGAGAGTGCAAGGCAGTTGAATAATAAGTGCTCAATGTTATCTTTATGGTAGTTATATCATAGGCATGAAGGGTCATGGGATGTGTTGAAACTGTCTGTAGTAATGGGTGATAACCAGACCATGTGCAGGATAGTGTGACTCAAGTTTGATCAGGAAATGTGATTCCTGATGGGAGTGTCTATTGGGGTGGAATTAAGTCAGAACCAGGAGGATAGTTGTTTAGCGCTTGTTGGTTACTTTAGTGTGTATGTCTTGTCAGTGTTGCATTTGTTAGAGGTGGGGGATCTTTGAAAAGAGGTTACTAAAGTGTGAGGCAGAGGTAAGTTTTATTTTTCTAGCTGAGGGTTGTTGGTTAGTCAGAGTGGTATGGCTGGGACAGGTTCTAGTCCAACTACACTGAAATGAGCACCAAGGATCTTTTTTTTGTGAAGGTACTGAGTGTTTCTGGTTGTTAGGTAGCCACTGACTGCTCTGGGTGCATTATTTTGTGTGACTGCAACTCTCTTACATTTTCTGTTATATTTGTAGGTGCGGCACAGTTAAAAACGAAGCAGATAAATTCTTTGAATAGGATGTTGAGGGATTCTTTTTTTCCTTGTCCAAATCTGGTGCCAGTTAGCATTTTGAAGGCATTTAGTTTGTGTAGTGCTTTTTGTGCTGATGTTACTGGTGTTGGGAATGAATGTAATATATTTGTTGAGGTGAAGCCTTGAATGGTTGGTGTTTTCCTCAAAGGGGGGGGGACTCTATTCAAGGCGGCTGGAGAGTGTGAGCTGTACTTAACTGTGTCTGGAGGATAAAAGACTAATTAAAGACTTCTGTGGAGATGCAAACATTCTGTTCTGGGTGAACCATTGTTCCACCTGTTTAACATAGTGCTGCATGTCTGATGTTGCTACTTTGGTGTTGGGGCATTGTGATGTGATTGTGAGGTTGCCTTCACAAAAGGACCTTCCTGCTAAGGTTTGTCTAAGGTTATGGGAAGTCGTGGAGAAAGAGATTGATGAAAGTTGGAGAAAGACTGCTCCTTGGGGAACTCCACCATAGAGTTCAAGCATTTAAGAGGTGAAGCCATCATGTGGTGTCTTTATATGAGTATATATACCAATTTATTCCTCGTGGACAATGAAAAGCCCTTCTGTTCCTTTCAAGAAAACTATAAGAGGCTTAAGAGGTATGAGCCATAGAGATGCAAGGTGTACATAATACTTTTCTCTTTGCTGATGCTACTGTTGTGGTCAAGGTTCCAGTTATGGACAAAAAGAAAGAAATATAATAAAAAAGATTGATATGCTTTTGAGGTGGAAAGCTTGACTTAAACTTGGAGTAGATCACAGCATTTACAGAGGAAAGAGATAATAAAGGTGCAGGCTTCCATGCAACAGGAGAGAAACGCATGCCCCCAACCAAAAAATTGCCTCAACATAATTATGTGATGTACTAGCTTCCTAAGAACTGCATGGTCTCACTTCTAAGACAGGTATGCATGCAGCTAACTCTGAAACACAGAAACCAAAATAATATCAACAAGAAAGGGAAAGAGAACCAACAGTGTAACATAGTGAAAGTAAGACAAATTCAAGGTTAGACTGGGAGAACAGATTAATAAGACTATTTCACACTCAGGTAAATTCATACAGTAGTGCAGCCCAAGGCATTAAAAAGTTATCTACACAAAGGTAAGTCATTCCTCTATAAAACTTGAGTAAGTGCTCAAAAGAGAAGAATTCCCAGCATATGAATAACCCTCTGTTCTAGAGGAAAACTTGGGCACTTGTGTAATAAGGAGTTTCTAAGATAAATTTTATGGTAATGTGAAGAATGTTAAACCCGTTCAGTGATGGAATCATAGAACCATCAAAGAGAAGTCAAAGGATGAGATTGAAATAAGGAGTTGTGATTTCACTACATTACACACGACAGCTAGAGAATGGGTGTGAATTGATATGGCCTTTCTTCATCTCATCCTAGCCCTACCTCGCATACTTAGGAAGCCATGATCAAATATGAAACGCTTTAGATATCAAGGAGTGGACTTAGCAGCGAATAGAACCATGGAAGCGGAAGCGAGTTATAGGGTGGGCAAGGGGGAGAACATTCTGGGAGTGATGAAGAATGTGTGGAAAGATAGAATGTTATCTCGGAGAGCAAAAATGGGTTTGTTTGAGGGAATAGTAGTTCCATTAATATCATATAGTTGTGATGCATGGGCTATAAATAGGGTTGTATGGAGGGTGTTGGATGTATTGGAAATGTTTGAGATCAATATGTGGTGTGAGGTGGTTTGATCAATTAAGTAATGAAAATAAAATAAAAAGAGCAGCAGTGGATGCGTTGGAATGGCATGGACATATAGAACAAGTAAATGAAGAAAGGTTGACAAAGAGGATATATGTGGCAGAGGTGGAGGGAACAAAAAGAAATGGGAGACCAAAGTGGAGGTGGAAGGATGGAGTGAAAAAGATTTTGAGCAATCAGAGCCTGAAAATTCAGGTAGGTGAGAGGCATGCAAGGAACAGAGTGAAGTGGATCAGTATGGTATACAGGAATTGATATGATGTCAATGGACTGAACGAGGTTACATGAAACATCTGGGGTAAACCATGGAAATGCCAGTGGGCTCTGGATGTGGATAGGGAGCTGTGGTTTCAGTGCATTACACACAACAACTAGAGACTTCATGTGAGCGAATGTGGCCTTTTTTGTCTGTTTTCCTGGCACTATCTTACTGACATAGGGAGTGGCAATGATGTTTCCTTTGGGTTAGGGTAGCACAGGGCATGGATAAAGGCAAGCAAATATGAATATACACGTTATTTGCTTTGTCGCTGTCTCACGCGTTAGCGAGGTAGCGCAAGGAAACAGATGAAAGAATGGCCCAACCCACCCACATACACATGTATATACATACACGTCCACACACGCAAATATACATACCTATACATCTTAACATATACATATATATACACACACAGACATATACATATATACACATGTACATAATTCATACTGTCTGCCTTTATTCATTCTCATCGCCACCCCGCCACATATGAAATAACAACCCCCTCTCTCTGCATGTGCATGAGGTAGCACTAGGAAAAGACAACAAAGGTCACTTTCGTTCACACTCAGTCTCTAGCTGTCATGTATAATGCACCAAAACCACAGCTCCCTTTCCACATCCAGGCCCAACAGAACTTCCCGTGGTTTACGCCAGACGCTTCACATGCCCTGGTTCAATCCATTGACAGCACGTCAACCCCGGTATACCACATCGTTCCAATTCACTCTATTCCTTGCATGCCTTTCACCCTTCTGCATATTCAGACCCCAATCACTCAAAACCTTTTTCACTCCATCTTTCCACCTCTAATTTGGTCTCCCACTTCTCGTCGTTCCCTCCACCTATGACACATATATCCTCTTGGTCAATCTTTCCTCACTCATTCTCTCCATGTGACCAAACCATTTCAAAATACCCTCTTCTGCTCTCTCAACCACACTCTTTTTATTACCACACATCCCTCTTACCCTATTATCACTCACTCGATCAAACCACCTCACATCACATATTGTCCTCAAACATCTCATTTCCAGCACATCCACCCTCCTCCGCACAACTCTATCTATAGCCCACGCCTCAAAACCATATAACACTGTTGGAACCACTATTCCTTCAAACATACCCATTTTTGCTTTTCGAGATGGGGTGGGGAGGGGGCGAAAGTTCTGGGATCGTTGAAGAATGCGCATATATATATATATATATATATATATATATATATATATATATATATATATATATATATATATTTTCTTTTTTTTTTTTTTCTGCTTTGTCGCTGTCTCCCGCGTTTGCGAGGTAGCGCAAGGAAACAGACAAAAGAAATGGCCCAACCCCCCCCCCCCATACACATGTATATACATATGTCCACACACGCAAATATACATACCTACACAGCTTTCCATGGTTTACCCCAGACGCTTCGCATGCCTTGATTCAATCCACTGACAGCACGTCAACCCCGGTATACCACATCGCTCCAATTCACTCTATTCCTTGCCCTCCTTTCACCCTCCTGCATGTTCAGGCCCCGATCACACAAAATCTTTTTCACTCCATCTTTCCACCTCCAATTTGGTCTCCCTCTTCTCCTCGTTCCCTCCACCTCTGACACATATATCCTCTTGGTCAATCTTTCCTCACTCATTCTCTCCATGTGACCAAACCATTTCAAAACACCCTCTTCTGCTCTCTCAACCACGCTCTTTTTATTTCCACACATCTCTCTTACCCTTACGTTACTTACTCGATCAAACCACCTCACACCACACAATGTCCTCAAACATCTCATTTCCAGCACATCCATCCTCCTGCGCACAACTCTATCCATAGTCCACGCCTTGCAACCATACAACATTGTTGGAACCACTATTCCTTCAAACATACCCATTTTTGCTTTCTGAGACAATGTTCTTGACTTCCACACATTCTTCAAGGCTCCCAGAATTTTCGCCCCCTCCCCCACTCTATGATCCACTTCCGCTTCCATGTTTCCATCCGCTGCCAGATCCACTCCCAGATATCTAAAACACTTCACTTCCTCCAGTTTTTCTCCATTCAAACTCACCTCCCAATTGACTTGACCCTCAACCCTACTGTACCTAATAACCTTGCTCTTATTCACATTTACTCTTAACTTTCTTCTTCCACACACTTTACCAAACTCAGTCACCAGCTTCTGCAGTTTCTCACATGAATCAGCCACCAGCGCTGTATCATCAGCGAACAACAACTGACTCACTTCCCAAGCTCTCTCATCCCCAACAGACTTCATACTTGCCCCTCTTTCCAAAACTCTTGCATTTACCTCCCTAACAACCCCATCCATAAACAAATTAAACAACCATGGAGACATCACACACCCCTGCCGCAAACCTACATTCACTGAGAACCAATCACTTTCCTCTCTTCCTACACGTACACATGCCTTACATCCTCGATAAAAACTTTTCACTGCTTCTAACAACTTTCCTCCCACACCATATATTCTTAATACCTTCCACAGAGCATGAAGAATGTATGTGAGAAATACTTAGAAAAGCAAATGGATTTGTATGTAGCATTTATGGATCTGGAGAAGGCATATGATAGAGTTGATAGAGATGCTCTGTGGAAGGTATTAAGAATATATGGTGTGGGAGGAAAGTTGTTAGAAGCAGTGAAAAGTTTTTATCGAGGATGTAAGGCATGTGTACGTGTAGGAAGAGAGGAAAGTGATTGGTTCTCAGTGAATGTAGGTTTGCGGCAGGGGTGTGTGATGTCTCCATGGTTGTTTAATTTGTTTATGGATGGGGTTGTTAGGGAGGTAAATGCAAGAGTTTTGGAAAGAGGGGCAAGTATGAAGTCTGTTGGGGATGAGAGAGCTTAGGAAGTGAGTCAGTTGTTGTTCGCTGATGATACAGCGCTGGTGGCTGATTCATGTGAGAAACTGCAGAAGCTGGTGACTGAGTTTGGTAAAGTGTGTGGAAGAAGAAAGTTAAGAGTAAATGTGAATAAGAGCAAGGTTATTAGGTACAGTAGGGTTGAGGGTCAAGTCAATTGGGAGGTGAGTTTGAATGGAGAAAAACTGGAGGAAGTGAAGTGTTTTAGATATCTGGGAGTGGATCTGGCAGCGGATGGAACCATGGAAGCGGAAGTGGATCATAGGGTGGGGGAGGGGGCGAAAATTCTGGGGGCCTTGAAGAATGTGTGGAAGTCGAGAACATTATCTCGGAGAGCAAAAAATGGGTATGTTTGAAGGAATAGTGGTTCCAACAATGTTGTATGGTTGTGAGGCGTGGGCTATGGATAGAGTTGGGCGCAGGAGGATGGATGTGCTGGAAATGAGATGTTTGAGGACAATGTGTGGTGTGAGGTGGTTTGATCGAGTGAGTAACGTAAGGGTAAGAGAGATGTGTGGAAATAAAAAGAGCGTGGTTGAGAGAGCAGAAGAGGGTGTTTTGAAATGGTTTGGGCACATGGAGAGAATGAGTGAGGAAAGATTGACCAAGAGGATATATGTGTCGGAGGTGGAGGGAACGAGGAGAAGAGGGAGACCAAATTGGAGGTGGAAAGATGAAGTGAAAAAGATTTTGTGTGATCGGGGCCTGAACATGCAGGAGGGTGAAAGGAGGGCAAGGAATAGAGTGAATTGGAGCGATGTGGTATACCAGGGTTGACGTGCTGTCAGCGGATTGAATCAAGGCCTGTGAAGCGTCTGGGGTAATCCATGGAAAGCTGTGTAGGTATGTATATTTGCGTGTGTGGACGTATGTATATACATGTGTATGGGGGGGGGGGGGGGGGGGGGGTTGGGCCATTTCTTTCGTCTGTTTCCTTGCGCTACCTCGCAAACGCGGGAGACAGCGACAAAGTAAAAAAAAAAAAAAATATATATATATATATTATATATATATATATATTATCCCTGGGGATAGGGGAGAAAGAATACTTCCCATGTATTCCCTGCGTGTCGTAGAAGGCGACTAAAAGGGGAGGGAGCGGGTGGCTGGAAATCCTCCACTCACGTTTTTTTTTTGATTTTCCAGGGGAGGGAGCGGGGAGGGGGGCCAGGTGGGGATTTTCCCTCTAAGGCCCAGTCCCCTGTTCTTAGCGCTACCTCGCAAATGCGGGAAATGGCGAATAGTATGAAAAAAAAAAATATATATATATATATATATATATATATATATATATATATATATATATATATATATATATATATATATATATATATATATATATATATACATATATATATATACATATATATATATACATATATATATATATACATATATATATATACATATATATATATACATATATATACATATATATATATATATATATATATATATATATATATATATATATATATATATATATATATATATATATATATATATTTTTTTTTTTTATACTTTGTCGCTGTCTCCCGCGTTTGCGAGGTAGCGCAAGGAAACAGACGAAAGAAATGGCCCAACCCCCCCATACACATGTACATACACACGTCCACACACGCAAATATACATACCTACACAGCTTTCCATGGTTTACCCCAGACGCTTCACATGCCTTGATTCAATCCACTGACAGCACGTCAACCCCTGTATACCACATCGCTCCAATTCACTCTATTCCTTGCCCTCCTTTCACCCTCCTGCATGTTCAGGCCCCGATCACACAAAATCCTTTTCACTCCATCTTTCCACCTCCAATTTGGTCTCCCTCTTCTCCTCGTTCCCTCCACCTCCGACACATATATCCTCTTGGTCAATCTTTCCTCACTCATTCTCTCCATGTGCCCAAACCATTTCAAAACACCCTCTTCTGCTCTCTCAACCACGCTCTTTTTATTTCCACACATCTCTCTTACCCTTACGTTACTTACTCGATCAAACCACCTCACACCACACATTGTCCTCAAACATCTCATTTCCAGCACATCCATCCTCCTACGCACAACTCTATCCATAGCCCATATATATATATATATATATATATATATATATATATATTGGGGTGCCTAAATGTGTGTGGATGTAACCAAGATGTGAAAAAAGGAGAGATAGGTAGTATGTTTGAGGAAAGGAACCTGGATGTTTTGGCTCTGAGTGAAACGAAGCTCAAGGGTAAAGGGGAAGAGTGGTTTGGGAATGTCTTGGGAGTAAAGTCAGGGGTTAGTGAGAGGACAAGAGCAAGGGAAGGAGTAGCAGTACTCCTGAAACAGGAGTTGTGGAAGTATGTGATAGAATGTAAGAAAGTAAATTCTCGATTAATATGGGTAAAACTGAAAGTTGATGGAGAGAGATGGGTGATTATTGGTGCATATGCACCTGGGCATGAGAAGAAAGATCATGAGAGGCAAGTGTTTTGGGAGCAGCTGAATGAGTGTGTTAGTGGTTTTGATGAACGAGACCGGGTTATAGTGTTGGGTGATTTGAATGCAAAGGTGAGTAATGTGGCAGTTGAGGGAATAATTGGTATACATGGGGTGTTCAGTGTTGTAAATGGAAATGGTGAAGAGCTTGTAGATTTATGTGCTGAAAAAGGACTGATGATTGGGAATACCTGGTTTAAAAAGTGAGATATACATAAGTATACTTATGTAAGTAGGAGAGATGGCCAGAGAGCGTTATTGGATTATGTGTTAATTGACAGGCGTGCGAAAGAGAGACTTTTGGATGTTAATGTGCTGAGAGGTGCAACTGGAGGGATGTCTGATCATTATCTTGTGGAGGCTAAGGTGAAGATTTGTATGGGTTTTCAGAAAAGAAGAGTGAATGTTGGGGTGAAGAGGGTGGTGAGAGTAAGTGAGCTTGGGAAGGAGACTTGTGTGAGGAAGTACCAGGAGAGACTGAGTACAGAATGGAAAAAGGTGAGAACAATGGAAGTAAGGGGAGTGGGGGAGGAATGGGATGTATTTAGGGAATCAGTGATGGATTGCGCAAAAGATGCTTGTGGCATGAGAAGAGTGGGAGGTGGGCTTGATTAGAAAGGGTAGTGAGTGGTGGGATGAAGAAGTAAGAGTATTAGTGAAAGAGAAGAGAGAGGCATTTGGACGATTTTTGCAGGGAAAAAATGCAATTGAGTGGGAGACGTATAAAAGAAAGAGACAGGAGGTCAAGAGAAAGGTGCAAGAGGTGAAAAAAAGGGCAAATGAGAGTTGGGGTGAGAGAGTATCATTAAATTTTAGGGAGAATAAAAAGATGTTCTGGAAGGAGGTAAATAAAGTGCATAAGACAAGGGAGCAAATGGGAACTTCAGTGAAGGGCGCAAATGGGGAGGTGATAACAAGTAGTGGTGATGTGAGAAGGAGATGGAGTGAGTATTTTGAAGGTTTGTTGAATGTGTTTGATGATAGAGTGGCAGATATAGGGTGTTTTGGTCGAGGTGGTGTGCAAAGTGAGAGGGTTAGGGAAAATGATTTGGTAAACAGAGAAGAGGTAGTAAAAGCTTTGCGGAAGATGAAAGCCGGCAAGGCAGCAGGTTTGGATGGTATTGCAGTGGAATTTATTAAAAAAGGGGGTGACTGTATTGTTGACTGGTTGGTAAGGTTATTTAATGTATGTATGACTCATGGTGAGGTGCCTGAGGATTGGCGGAATGCGTGCATAGTGCCATTGTACAAAGGCAAAGGGGATAAGAGTGAGTGCTCAAATTACAGAGGTATAAGTTTGTTGAGTATTCCTGGTAAATTATATGGGAGGGTATTGATTGAGAGGGTGAAGGCATGTACAGAGCATCAGATTGGGGAAGAGCAGTGTGGTTTCAGAAGTGGTAGAGGATGTGTGGATCAGGTGTTTGCTTTGAAGAATGTATGTGAGAAATACTTAGAAAAGCAAATGGATTTGTATGTAGCATTTATGGATCTGGAGAAGGCATATGATAGAGTTGATAGAGATGCTCTGTGGAAGGTATTAAGAATATATGGTGTGGGAGGCAAGTTGTTAGAAGCAGTGAAAAGTTTTTATCGAGGATGTAAGGCATGTGTACGTGTAGGAAGAGAGGAAAGTGATTGGTTCTCAGTGAATGTAGGTTTGCGGCAGGGGTGTGTGATGTCTCCATGGTTGTTTAATTTGTTTATGGATGGGGTTGTTAGGGAGGTGAATGCAAGAGTTTTGGAAAGAGGGGCAAGTATGAAGTCTGTTGGGGATGAGAGAGCTTGGGAAGTGAGTCAGTTGTTGTTCGCTGATGATACAGCGCTGGTGGCTGATTCATGTGAGAAACTGCAGAAGCTGGTGACTGAGTTTGGTAAAGTGTGTGAAAGAAGAAAGTTAAGAGTAAATGTGAATAAGAGCAAGGTTATTAGGTACAGTAGGGTTGAGGGTCAAGTCAATTGGGAGGTGAGTTTGAATGGAGAAAAACTGGAGGAAGTGAAGTGTTTTAGATATCTGGGAGTGGATCTGGCAGCGGATGGAACCATGGAAGCGGAAGTGGATCATAGGGTGGGGGAGGGGGCGAAAATTCTGGGAGCCTTGAAGAATGTGTGGAAGTCGAGAACATTATCTCGGAAAGCAAAAATGGGTATGTTTGAAGGAATAGTGGTTCCAACAATGTTGTATGGTTGCGAGGCGTGGGCTATGGATAGAGTTGTGCGCAGGAGGATGGATGTGCTGGAAATGAGATGTTTGAGGACAATGTGTGGTGTGAGGTGGTTTGATCGAGTAAGTAACGTAAGGGTAAGAGAGATGTGTGGAAATAAAAAGAGCGTGGTTGAGAGAGCAGAAGAGGGTGTTTTGAAATGGTTTGGGCACATGGAGAGAATGAGTGAGGAAAGATTGACCAAGAGGATATATGTGTCGGAGGTGGAGGGAACGAGGAGAAGAGGGAGACCAAATTGGAGGTGGAAAGATGGAGTGAAAAAGATTTTGTGTGATCGGGGCCTGAACATGCAGGAGGGTGAAAGGAGGGCAAGGAATAGAGTGAATTGGAGCGATGTGGTATACCGGGGTTGACGTGCTGTCAGTGGATTGAATCAAGGCATGTGAAGCGTCTGGGGTAAACCATGGAAAGCTGTGTAGGTATGTATATTTGCGTGTGTGGACGTATGTATATACATGTGTATGGGGGTGGGTTGGGCCATTTCTTTCGTCTGTTTCCTTGCGCTACCTCGCAAACGCGGGAGACAGCGAAAAAAAAAAAAAATATATATATATATATATATATATATATATATATATATATATATATGCAAGAGTTTTTGAAAGAGGGGCAAGTATGAAGTCTGTTGGGGATGAGAGAGCTTGGGAAGTGAGTCAGTTGTTGTTCGCTGATGATACAGCGCTGGTGGCTGATTCATGTGAGAAACTGCAGAAGCTGGTGACTGAGTTTGGTAAAGTGTGTGAAAGAAGAAAGTTAAGAGTAAATGTGAATAAGAGCAAGGTTATTAGGTACAGTAGGGTTGAGGGTCAAGTCAATTGGGAGGTAAGTTTGAATGGAGAAAAACTGGAGGAAGTAAAGTGTTTTAGATATCTGGGAGTGGATCTGGCAGCAGATGGAACCATGGAAGCGGAAGTGGATCATAGGGTGGGGGATGGGGCGAAAATCCTGGGAGCCTTGAAGAATGTGTGGAAGTCGAGAACATTATCTCGGAAAGTAAAAATGGGTATGTTTGAAGAAATAGTGGTTCCAACAATTTTGTATGGTTGCGAGGCTTGGGCTATGGATAGAGTTGTGCGCAGGAGGATGGATGTGTTGGAAGTGAGATGTTTGAGGACAATGTGTGGTGTGAGGTGGTTTGATCGAGTAAGTAACGTAAGGGTAAGAGAGATGTGTGGAAATAAAAAGAGCATGGTTGAGAGAGCAGAAGAGGGTGTTTTGAAATGGTTTGGGCACATGGAGAGAATGAGTGAGGAAAGATTGACCAAGAGGATATATGTGTCAGAGGTGGAGGGAACGAGGAGAAGTGGGAGACCAAATTGGAGGTGGAAAGATGGAGTGAAAAAGATTTTGTGTGATTGGGGCCTGAACATGCAGGAGGGTGAAAGGAGGGCAAGGAATAGAGTGAATTGGATCGATGTGGTATACCTGGGTTGACGTGCTGTCAGTGGATTGAATCAGGGCATGTGAAGCGTCTGGGGTAAACCATGGAAAGCTTGCGAGGTAGCGCAAGGAAACAGACGAATATATGGTGTGGGAGGCAAGTTGTTAGAAGCAGTGAAAAGCTTTTATCGAGGATGTAAGGCATGTGTACGTGTAGGAAGAGAGGAAAGTGATTGGTTCTCAGTGAATGTAGGTTTGCGGCAGGGGTGTGTGATGTCTCCATGGTTGTTTAATTTGTTTATGGATGGGGTTGTTAGGGAGGTGAATGCAAGAGTTTTGGAAAGAGGGGCAAGTATGAAGTCTGTTGGGGATGAGAGAGCTTGGGAAGTGAGTCAGTTGTTGTTCGCTGATGATACAGCGCTGGTGGCTGATTCATGTGAGAAACTGCAGAAGCTGGTGACTGAGTTTGGTAAAGTGTGTGAATGAAGAAAGTTAAGAGTAAATGTGAATAAGAGCAAGGTTATTAGGTACAGTAGGGTTGAGGGTCAAGTCAATTGGGAGGTGAGTTTGAATGGAGAAAAACTGGAGGAAGTAAAGTGTTTTAGATATCTGCGAGTGGATCTGGCAGCGGATGGAACCATGGAAGCGGAAGTGGATCATAGGGTGGGGGAGGGGGCGAAAATTCTAGGAGCCTTGAAGAATGTGTGGAAGTCGAGAACATTATCTCGGAAAGCAAAAATGGGTATGTTTGAAGGAATAGTGGTTCCAACAATGTTGTATGGTTGCGAGGCGTAGGCTATGGATAGAGTTGTGCGCAGGAGGATGGACGTGCTGGAAATGAGATGTTTGAGGACAATGTGTGGTGTGAGGTGGTTTGATCGAGTAAGTAACGTAAGGGTAAGAGAGATGTGTGGAAATAAAAAGAGCGTGGTTGAGAGAGCAGAAGAGGGTGTTTTGAAATGGTTTGGGCACATGGAGAGAATGAGTGAGGAAAGATTGACCAAGAGGACATATGTGTCGGAGGTGGAGGGAACGAGGAGAAGAGGGAGACCAAATTGGAGGTGGAAAGATGGAGTGAAAAAGATTTTGTGTGATCGGAGCCTGAACATGCAGGAGGGTGAAAGGACGGCAAGGAATAGAGTGAATTGGAGCGATGTGGTATACCGGGGTTGACGTGCTGTCAGTGGATTGAATCAGGGGCATGTGAAGCGTCTGGGGTAAACCATGGAAAGCTGTGTAGGTATGTATATTTGCGTGTGTGGACGTATGTATATACATGTGTATGGGGGCTGGTTGGGCCATTTCTTTCGTCTGTTTCCTTGCGCTACCTCGCAAACGCGGGAGACAGCGACAAAGCAGAAAAAAAAATATATATATATATATATATATATATATATATATATATATATATATATATATATATTTTTTTTTTATACTTTGTCGCTGTCTCCCGCGTTTGCGAGGTAGCGCAAGGAAACAGACGAAAGAAATGGCCCAACCCCCCCCATACACATGTACATACACACGTCCACACACGGAAATATACATAAGTATACTTATGTAAGTAGGAGAGATGGCCAGAGAGCGTTATTGGATTACGTGTTAATTGACAGGCGTGCGAAAGAGAGACTTTTGGATGTCAATGTGCTGAGAGGTGCAACTGGAGGGATGTCTGATCATTATCTTGTGGAGGCTAAGGTGAAGATTAGTATGGGTTTTAGGGAGAATAAAAAGATGTTCTGGAAGGAGGTAAATAAAGTGCGTAAGACAAGGGAGCAAATGGGAACTTCAGTGAAGTGCGCTAATGGGGAGGTGATAACAAGTAGTGGTGATGTGAGAAGGAGATGGAGTAAGTATTTTGAAGGTTTGTTGAATGTGTTTGATGATAGAGTGGCAGATATAGGGTGTTTTGGTCGAGGTGGGGTGCAAAGTGAGAGGGTTAGGCAAAATGATTTGATAAACAGAGAAGAGGTAGTAAAAGCTTTGCGGAAGATGAAAGCCGGCAAGGCAGCAGGTTTGGATGGTATTGCAGTGGAATCTATCAAAAAAGGGGGTGACTATATTGTTGACTGGTTGGTAAGGTTATTTAATGTATGTATGACTCATGGTGAGGTGCCTGAGGATTGGCGGAATGTGTGCATAGTGCCATTGTACAAAGGCAAAGGGGATAAGAGTGAGTGCTCAAATTACAGAGGTATAAGTTTGTTGAGTATTCCTGGTAAATTATATGGGGGGGTATTGATTGAGAGGGTGAAGGCATGTAAAGAGCATCAGATTGGGGAAGAGCAGTGTGGTTTCAGAAGTGGTAGAGGATGTGTGGATCAGGAGTTTGCTTTGAAGAATGTATGTGAGAAATACTTAGAAAAGCAAATGGATTTGTATGTAGCATTTATGGATCTGGAGAAGGCATATGATAGAGTTGATAGAGATGCTCTGTGGAAGGTATTAAGAATATATGGTGTGGGAGGCAAGTTGTTAGAAGCAGTGAAAAGTTTTTATCGAGGATGTAAGGCATGTGTACGTGTAGGAAGAGAGGAAAGTGATTGGTTCTCAGTGAATGTAGGTTTGCGGCAGGGGTGTGTGACGTCTCCATAGTTGTTTAATTTGTTTATGGATGGGGTTGTTAGGGAGGTGAATGCAAGAGTTTTGGAAAGAAGGGCAAGTATGAAGTCTGTTGTGGATGAGAGAGCTTGGGAAGTGAGTCAGTTGTTGTTCGCTGATGATACAGCGCTGGTGGCTGATTTATGTGAGAAACTGCAGAAGCTGGTGACTGAGTTTGGTAAAGTGTGTGAAAGAAGAAAGTTAAGAGTAAATGTGAATAAGAGCAAGTTTATTAGGTACAGTAGGGTTGAAGGTCAAGTCAATTGGGAGGTAAGTTTGAATGGAGAAAAACTGGAGGAAGTAAAGTGTTTTACATATCTGGGAGTGGATCTGGCAGCGGATGGAACCATGGAAGCAGAAGTGAATCATAGAGTGGGGGAGGGGGCAAAGATCCTGGGAGCCTTGAAGAATGTGTGGAAGTCGAGAACATTATCTCGGAAAGCAAAAATGGGTATGTTTGAAGGAATAGTGGTTCCAACAATGTTGTATGGTTGCGAGGCGTGGGCTATGGATAGAGTTGTGCGCAGGAGGGTGGATGTGCTGGAAATGAGATGTTTGAGGATAATGTGTGGTGTGAGGTGGTTTGATCGAGTAAGTAATGTAAGGGTAAAAGAGATGTGTGGAAATAAAAAGAGCGTGGTTGAAAGAGCAGAAGAGGGTGTTTTGAAATGGTTTGGGCACATGGAGAGAATGAGTGAGGAAAGATTGACCAAGAGGATATATGTGTCGGAGGTGGAGGGAACAAGGAGAAGTGGGAGACTAAATTGGATGTGGAAAGATGGATTGAAAAAGATTTTGAGTGATCGGGGCCTGAACATGCAGGAGGGTGAAAGGCGGGCAAGGAAGAGAGTGAATTGGATCGATGTGGTATACCAGGGTTGACGTGCTGTCAGTGGATTGAATCAGGGCATGTGAAGCGTCTGGGGTAAACCATGGAAAGTTGTGTGGGGCCTGGATGTGGAAAGGGAGCTGTGGTTTCGGGCATTACTGCATGACAGCTAGAGACTGAGTGTGAATGAATGGGGCCTTTGTTGTCTTTTCGTAGCGCTGCCTCACACACATGAGGGGGGAGGGGGATGGTATTCCATGTGTGGCGAGATGGCGATGGGAATGAATAAAGGCAGACAGTGTAAATTGTGTGCATGGGTATATATGTATGTGTCTGTGTGTCTATATATATGTGTTCATTGAGATGTATAGGTATGTATATTTGCGTGTGTGGACGTGTATGTATATACATTGTGTATGGGGATGGGTTGGGCCATTTCTTTCGTCTGTTTCCTTGCGCTACCTCGCAAACGCAGGAGACAGCGACAAAGCAAAATAAAAAAATAAAAAATAATATATATTTGTGTACATGTATTCATATATGTATATATCGATATGTATATGTATGTGTATGTGCACATATGTATATATGTCTGTATATGAGTGGGTGGGGCTGATGAGGTCAACCATTAAGTCCTTGGCAATGATTGCCTTATCCATTTCTTAATCATCTTTCTGTTTTTATTTTGTGGGTTGCAATTTCATGATTAGACTTTGGAGTTTTTGGTATTAAGGCTAATTCATATTGGTGGTTAGGCTAGGGTTTTCAGTATTCAAGAAACTTTTCCTTTAAATCTTTTTTAACATTTTCATGTTTCATGCTTGTGTGCTTTCAATGGAGTTTGTCAGGTTACAGCCTTAGGCTCCCACTTTCAGATCTTGACTATGAATAATGATATCATATTCAACAATATGAGCATATCACAGTGATTCTGCTCACAGTTTGTGCAGAAGATGAATCTTTCAAAACCTTTCACTTCTTATGGATGATTTTTAGCATACTTGAAGGATTTTTAGTTAGGAACATAGCTGCATCTATTTGATTTATAAAATCTGAGCAGAGGCTAAATCTCCAGACAGAAACATAAATTTCCCAATATTTTTGTAAAGAGCTGGGAATAGGGGAGAAGGAACTATACCCAGGTATTCCCCACTTGTCGTAGAAGGCAACTAAAGGGGGCAGGAGCAGGGGGCTGGAAACCCTCCACTCCTTGAATTACAATTTCTAAACGGGGAAACAGAAGGAGTCAAGCAGGGAGTGCTCATCCCATGAAGGCTCAGATTAGGGTGTCTGAACGTGTGTGGATGTAACCAAGATGAGAAGAAAGGAGAGATAGGTAATATGTTTAAGGAAAGAAACCTGGATGTTCTAGCTCTGAGAGAAACAAAGCGCAAGGGTAAAAGGAAGAATGGTTCAGAAAAGTCTTAGGAATAAAGTCAAGGGTTGGTGAGAGGACAAGAGATAAGGAAGGAGTAGATTGATGTGAGTAAAACTGAAAGTGGATGGAGAGAGATGGGTGATTATTGGTGCTTATGCACTTAGCCATGAGATCAAAAATCATTAGAGGCAAGTGTCTTGGGAGCAGCTGGGTGAGTGAGTGAGCAGCTTTGATGCACGAGACCGGGTATTACTGATAGGTGATTTAAATGCGAAGGTGAGTAATGTGGCAGTTGAGGGTATAATTGGTGTAGATGGGGTACTTAGTGTTGTGAATGGAAATTGTGAAGAGCTTGTGGATTTGTGTCCTGAGAAAAGACTGGTGACTGGGAATACATAGTATAAAAAGAGAGATATACATACATATACATATGTGAGTAGGAGAGATGGCCAAAGGGCATTAAGGGATTATGTGTTAACTGATAGGCATGTAAAAGAGAGACTTTTGGATGTTAATGTGCTGAGAGGGGCAGCTGAATGGACGTCTGATCACTATCTTATTCAGGCGAAGGTGAGGATTTGTAGAGGTTTTCAATAAAGAAGAGAGAATGTTGGGGAGAAGAGAGTGGTGAGAGTAAGTGAGCTAGGAAAGGACACTTGTGTGAGGAGGCACCAGGAGAGAATGAGTGTAGAATGGCAAAAGGTGACAGCAAATAACGTGAGGGGAGTGGGTCAAAATGGTATGTACTTGGGGAAAGTTGTTTCTGAAAGAGAAAAGAGATGTGTTTGGGAAGTGGGTCAGGAATGGTATGTACTTGGGGAAAGTTGTTAGTGAAAGAGAAAAGAGATGCATTTGGATGATACTTACAATGAAGGAGTGTAAAAGGAGATGTGTAAAAGAAAGAAGCAGAAGGTCAAGAGGAACGTACAAGGGTTGAAGAAGAGGGCAAATGAAAGCTGGGGTGAGAGTATCATTAAATTTTAGGGAGAATAGAAAGATGCAAGAGTTCTGGAGAGAGGGGCAAGGATGCAGTCTGTTCTGGATGAGAGGGCTTGGGAAGTGAGTCAGTTGTTGTTTGCTTATGATACAGAGCTGGTAGCTAATTCAGGCAAGAAACTGCAGAAGTTGGTGACTGAGTTAGGTAAAGAGTGTGAAAGAAGAAAGTTGAGAGTAAATGTGAATAAGAGCAAGGTTATTAGGTTCAGCAGGGTTGAGGGACAAGTTAATTAGGAGGTAAGCTCAAATGAAAAAAAACTGGAGGAAGTGAAGTGTTTTAGATATCTGGGAGTGGGCTTAATAGCAGGTGGAACCATGGAAGCGGAAGTGAGTCACAGGGTGGGGGAAGGAGCAAAGATTCTGGGAGCACTGAAGAATGTTTGAAAGACAAGAACATTATCTCGGAGAGCAAAAATGGGTATGTTTGAAGGAATAGTGGTTCCAAAAATGTTACATGGATGCAAGGGTTGTGCGAAGGAGGTTGAGTGTGCTGGAAATGAGATGTTTGAGAACAATATGTGGTGTGAGGTTGTTTGATCAAGTAAGTAATGAAAGGGTAAGAGAGATGCGTGGTAATAAAAAGTGTGTGACTGAGAGAGCAGAAGAGGGTGTGCTGAAATGGTTCGGACACATGGAGAGAATGAGTGAGATAAGACTGACAAAGAGGACATATGTGTCAAGAGGTGGAGGGAACAAGGAGAAGCAGAACAAATTGAAAGTGGAAGGATGGAGTGAAAAAGATTTTGAGTGATTGGGGCCTGAACATACAAAAGGGTGATAGGCATGCAAGGAATAGAGTATGTTGGAACGATGTGGTATACTGGGGTTGATGTGCTGTCAGTGGATTGATCCAGGGCATGTGAGGTGTCTGGGGTAAACCAGGGAAAGATCTGTGGGGCCTGGATATGGAAAAGGAGCTGTGGTTTCAATACATTACACATGACAGCTAGAGACTGAATGTGAATGGATGTGGCCTTTTTTGTCTGTTCCTGGAACTGCTTAGCTGGAGGGTAGGAATGCTATATTGTGTGTGGCAGGGTGGTGACGGGAATGGATGGAGGCAGTAAGTATGGATATGTACATGTGTATATATGTATATGTATGTATATATACATGTATATATTATTTATTTATATTTTTATTATACTTTGTCGCTGTCTCCCGCGTTTGCGAGGTAGCGCCAGGAAACAGACGAAAGAAATGGCCCAACCCCCCCCATACACATGTATATACATACGTCCACACACGCAAATATACATACCTACACAGCTTTCCATGGTTTACCCCAGACGCTTCACATGCCTTGATTCAATCCACTGACAGCACGTCAACCCTGGTATACCACATCGCTCCAATTCACTCTATTTCTTGCCCTCCTTTCACCCTCCTGCATGTTCAGGCCCCGATCACACAAAATCTTTTTCACTCCATCTTTCCACCTCCAATTTGGTCTCCCTCCGACACATATATCCTCTTGGTCAATCTTTCCTCACTCATTCTCTCCATGTGCCCAAACCACTTCAAAACACCCTCTTCTGCTCTCTCAACCACGCTCTTTTTATTTCCACACATCTCTCTTACCCTTACGTTACTCACTCGATCAAACCACTTCACACCACACATTGTCCTCAAACATCTCATTTCCAGCACATCCATCCTCCTGCGCACAACTCTATCCATAGCCCACGCCTCGCAACCATACAACATTGTTGGAACCACTATTCCTTCAAACATACCCATTTTTGCTTTCCGAGATAATGTTCTCGACTTCCACACATTCTTCAAGGCCCCCAGAATTTTCGCCCCCTCCCCCACCCTATGATCCACTTCCGCTTCCATGGTTCCATCTGCTGCCAAATCCACTCCCAGATATCTAAAACACTTCACTTCCTCCACTTTTTCTCCATTCAAACTCACCTCCCAATTGACTTGACCCTCAACCCTACTGTACCTAATAACCTTGCTCTTATTCACATTTACTCTTAACTTTCTTCTTCCACACACTTTACCAAACTCAGTCACCAGCTTCTGCAGTTTCTCACATGAATCAGCCACCAGCGCTGTATCATCAGCGAACAACAACTGACTCACTTCCCAAGCTCTCTCATCCCCAACAGACTTCATACTTGCCCCTCTTTCCAAAACTCTTGCATTTACCTCCCTAACAACCCCATCCATGAACAAATTAAACAACCATGGAGACATCACACACCCCTGCCGCAAACCTACATTCACTGAGAACCAATCACTTTCCTCTCTTCCTACACGTACACATGCCTTACATCCTCGATAAAAACTTTTCACTGCTTCTAACAACTTGCCTCCCACACCATATATTCTTAATATCTTCCACAGAGCATCTCTATCAACTCTATCATATGCCTTCTCCACATCCATAAATGCTACATACAAATCCATTTGCTTTTCTAAGTATTTCTCACATACATTCTTCAAAGCAAACACCTGATCCACACATCCTCTACCACTTCTGAAACCACACTGCTCTTCCCCAATCTGATGCTCTGTACATGCCTTCACCCTCTCAATCAATACCCTCCCATATAATTTACCAGGAATACTCAACAAACTTATACCTCTGTAATTTGAGCACTCACTCTTATCCCCTTTGCCTTTGTACAATGGCACTATGCACGCATTCCGCCAATCCTCAGGCACCTCACCATGAGTCATACATACATTAAATAACCTTACCAACCAGTCCACAATACAGTCACCCCCTTTTTTAATAAATTCCACTGCAATACCATCCAAACCTGCTGCCTTGCCGGCTTTCATCTTCCGCAAAGCTTTCACTACCTCTTCTCTGTTTACCAAATCATTTTCCCTAACCCTCTCACTTTGTACACCACCTCGACCAAAACACCCTATATCTGCCACTCTATCATCAAACACATTCAACAAACCTTCAAAATACTCACTCCATCTCCTTCTCACATCACCACTACTTGTTATCACCTCCCCATTTGCGCCCTTCACTGAAGTTCCCATTTGCTCCCTTGTCTTACGCACTTTATTTACCTCCTTCCAGAACATCTTTTTATTCTCCCTAAAATTTAATGATACTCTCTCACCCCAACTCTCATTTGCCCTTTTTTTCACCTCTTGCACCTTTCTCTTGACCTCCTGTCTCTTTCTTTTATACATCTCCCACTCAATTGCATTTTTTCCCTGCAAAAATCGTCCAAATGCCTCTCTCTTCTCTTTCACTAATAATCTTACTTCTTCATCCCACCACTCACTACCCTTTCTAATCAACCCACCTCCCACTCTTCTCATGCCACAAGCATCTTTTGTGCAATCCATCACTGATTCCCTAAATACATCCCATTCCTCCCCCACTCCCCTTACTTCCATTGTTCTCACCTTTTTCCATTCTGTACTCAGTCTCTCCTGGTACTTCCTCACACATGTCTCCTTCCCAAGCTCACTTACTCTCACCACCCTCTTCACCCCAACATTCACTCTTCTTTTCTGAAAACCCATACAAATCTTCACCTTAGCCTCTACAAGATAATGATCAGACATCCCTCCAGTTGCACCTCTCAGCACATTAACATCCAAAATTCTCTCTTTCGCGTGCCTGTCAATTAACACGTAATCCAATAACGCTCTCTGGCCATCTCTCCTACTTACATACGTATACTTATGTATATCTCGCTTTTTAAACCAGGTATTCCCAATCATCAGTCCTTTTTCAGCACATAAATCTACAAGCTCTTCACCATTTCCATTTACAACACTGAACACCCCATGTATACCAATTATTCCCTCAACTGCCACACAACTCACCTTTGCATTCAAATCACCCATCACTATAACCCGGTCTCGTGCATCAAAACCACTAACACACTCATTCAGCTGCTCCCAAAACACTTGCCTCTCATGATCTTTCTTCTCATGCCCGGGTGCATATGCACCAATAATCACCCACCTCTCTCCATCAACTTTCAGTTTTACCCATATCAATCGAGAATATATATATATATATATATATATATATATATATATATATATATATATATAGTTAGTTTTTTTTTTATACTTTGTCGCTGTCTCCCGCGTTTGCGAGGTAGCGCAAGGAAACAGACGAAAGAAATGGCCCAACCCCCCCCATACACATGTATATACATACGTCCACACACGCAAATATACATACCTACACAGCTTTCCATGGTTTACCCCAGACGCTTCACATGCCCTGCTTCAATCCACTGACAGCACGTCAACCCGGTATACCACATCGCTCCAATTCACTCTATTCCTTGCCCTCCTTTCACCCTCCTGCATGCTCAGGCCCCGATCACTCAAAATCTTTTTCACTCCATCTTTCCACCTACAGTTTGGTCTCCCTCTTCTCCTTGTTCCCTCCACCTCCGACACATATATCCTCTTTGGGCAATCTTTCCTCACTCATCCTCTCCATGTGCCCAAACCACTTCAAAACACCCTCTTCTGCTCTCTCAACCACGCTCTTTTATTTCCACACATCTCTCTTTACCCTTACGTTACTCACTCGATCAAACCACCTCACACCACACATTGTCCTCAAACATCTCATTTCCAGCACATCCATCCTCCTGCGCACAACTCTATCCATAGCCCATGCCTGCAACCATACAAATTGTTGGAACCATATTCCTTCAAACATACCCATTTTTGCTTTCCGAGATAATGTTCTCGACTTCCACACATTCTTCAAGGTCCCCAGGATTTTCGCCCCCTCCCCCACCCTATGATCCACTTCGCTTTCCATGGTTCCATCCGCTGCCAGATCCACTCCCAGATATCTAAAACACTTCACTTCCTCCAGTTTTTTCTCCATACAAACTCACCTCCCAATTGACTTGACCCTCAACCCTACTGTACCTAATAACCTTGCTCTTATTCACATTTACTCTTAACTTTCTTCTTCCACACACTTTTCCAAACTCAGTCACCAGCTTCTGCAGTTTCTCACATGAATCAGCCACCAGCGCTGTATCATCAGCGAACAAACAACTGACTCACTTCCAAGCTCTCTCATCCCCAACAGACTTCATACTTGCCCCTATTCCCCTGTCGTAGAAGGCAACTAAAGGGGCAGGAGCAGGGGGCTGGAAACCCTCCACTCCTTGAATTACAATTTCTAAACGGGGAAACAGAAGGAGTCAAGCAGGGAGTGCTCATCCCATGAAGGCTCAGATTAGGGTGTCTGAACGTGTGTGGATGTAACCAAGATGAGAAGAAAGGAGAGATAGGTAATATGTTATTAAGTAAGAAACAGACTCGGATGTTCTAGCTCTGAGAGAAACAAAGCGCAAGGGTAAAAGGAAGAATGGTTCAGAAAAGTCTTAGGAATAAAGTCAAGGGTTGGTGAGAGGACAAGAGATAAGGAAGGAGTAGATTGATGTGAGTAAAACTGAAAGTGGATGGAGAGAGATGGATGATTATTGGTGCTTATGCACTTGGCCATGAGATCAAAAATCATTAGAGGTAAGTGTCTTGGGAGCAGCTGGGTGAGTGAGTGAGCAGCTTTGATGCACGAGACCGGGTATTACTGATAGGTGATTTAAATGCGAAGGTGAGTAATGTGGCAGTTGAGGGTATAATTGGTGTAGATGGGGTACTTAGTGTTGTGAATGGAAATTGTGAAGAGCTTGTGGATTTGTGTCCTGAGAAAAGACTGGTGACTGGGAATACATGGTATAAAAAGAGAGATATACATACATATACATATGTGAGTAGGAGAGATGGCCAAAGGGCATTAAGGGATTATGTGTTAACTGATAGGCACGTAAAAGAGAGACTTTTGGATGTTAATGTGCTGAGAGGGGCAGCTGAATGGACGTCTGATCACTATCTTATTCAGGCGAAGGTGAGGATTTGTAGAGGTTTTCAATAAAGAAGAGAGAATGTTGGGGAGAAGAGAGTGGTGAGAGTAAGTGAGCTAGGAAAGGACACTTGTGTGAGGAGGCACCAGGAGAGAATGAGTGTAGAATGGCAAAAGGTGACAGCAAATAACGTGAGGGGAGTGGGTCAAAATGGTATGTACTTGGGGAAAGTTGTTTCTGAAAGAGAAAAGAGATGTGTTTGGGAAGTGGGTCAGGAATGGTATGTACTTGGGGAAAGTTGTTAGTGAAAGAGAAAAGAGATGCATTTGGATGATACTTACAATGAAGGAGTGTAAAAGGAGATGTGTAAAAGAAAGAAGCAGAAGGTCAAGAGGAACGTACAAGGGTTGAAGAAGAGGGCAAATGAAAGCTGGGGTGAGAGTATCATTAAATTTTAGGGAGAATAGACAGATGCAAGAGTTCTGGAGAGAGGGGCAAGGATGCAGTCTGTTCTGGATGAGAGGGCTTGGGAAGTGAGTCAGTTGTTGTTTGCTTATGATACAGAGCTGGTAGCTGATTCAGGCAAGAAACTGCAGAAGTTGGTGACTGAGTTAGGTAAAGAGTGTGGAAGAAGAAAGTTGAGAGTAAATGTGAATAAGGGCAAGGTTATTAGGTTCAGCAGGGTTGAGGGACAAGTTAATTAGGAGGTAAGCTCAAATGAAGAAAAACTGGAGGAAGTGAAGTGTTTTAGATATCTGGGAGTGGGCTTAATAGCAGGTGGAACCATGGAAGCGGAAGTGAGTCACAGGGTGGGGGAGGGAGCAAAGATTCTGGGAGCACTGAAGAATGTTTGAAAGACAAGAACATTATCTCGGAGAGCAAAAATGGGTATGTTTGAAGGAATAGTGGTTCCAAAAATGTTACATGGATGCAAGGGTTGTGCGAAGGAGGTTGAGTGTGCTGGAAATGAGATGTTTGAGAACAATATGTGGTGTGAGGTGGTTTGATCAAGTAAGTAATGAAAGGGTAAGAGAGATGTGTGGTAATAAAAAGTGTGTGACTGAGAGAGCAGAAGAGGGTGTGCTGAAATGGTTCGGACACATGGAGAGAATGAGTGAGATAAGACTGACAAAGAGGACATATGTGTCAAGAGGTGGAGGGAACAAGGAGAAGCAGAACAAATTGAAAGTGGAAGGATGGAGTGAAAAAGATTTTGAGTGATTGGGGCCTGAACATACAAAAGGGTGATAGGCATGCAAGGAATAGAATATGTTGGAACGATGTGGTATACTGGGGTTGATGTGCTGTCAGTGGATTGATCCAGGGCATGTGAGGTGTCTGGGGTAAACCAGGGAAAGATCTGTGGGGCCTGGATATGGAAAAGGAGCTGTGGTTTCAATTCATTACACATGACAGCTAGAGACTGAATGTGAATGGATGTGGCCTTTTTTGTCTGTTCCTGGAACTGCTTAGCTGGAGGGTAGGAATGCTATATTGTGTGTGGCAGGGTGGTGACAGGAATGGATGGAGGCAGTAAGTATGGATATGTACATGTGTATATATGTATATGTATGTATATATACATGTATATATTATTTATTTATATTTTTATTATACTTTGTCGCTGTCATCCCGCGTTTGCGAGGTAGCGCAAGGAAACAGACGAAAGAAATGGCCCAACCCCCCCCATACACATGTATATACATACGTCCACACACGCAAATATACATACCTACACAGCTTTCCATGGTTTACCCCAGACGCTTCACATGCCTTGATTCAATCCACTGACAGCACGTCAACCCTGGTATACCACATCGCTCCAATTCACTCTATTTCTTGCCCTCCTTTCACCCTCCTGCATGTTCAGGCCCCGATCACACAAAATCTTATTCACTCCATCTTTCCACCTCCAATTTGGTCTCCCTCCGACACATATATCCTCTTGGTCAGTCTTTCCTCACTCATTCTCTCCATGTGCCCAAACCACTTCAAAACACCCTCTTCTGCTCTCTCAACCACGCTCTTTTTATTTCCACACATCTCTCTTACCCTTACGTTACTCACTCGATCAAACCACCTCACACCACACATTGTCCTCAAACATCTCATTTCCAGCACATCCATCCTCCTGCGCACAACTCTATCCATAGCCCACGCCTCGCAACCATACAACATTGTTGGAACCACTATTCCTTCAAACATACCCATTTTTGCTTTCCGAGATAATGTTCTCGACTTCCACACATTCTTCAAGGCCCCCAGAATTTTCGCCCCCTCCCCCACCCTATGATCCACTTCCGCTTCCATGGTTCCATCCGCTGCCAGATCCACTCCCAGATATCTAAAACACTTCACTTCCTCCACTTTTTCTCCATTCAAACTCACCTCCCAATTGACTTGACCCTCAACCCTACTGTACCTAATAACCTTGCTCTTATTCACATTTACTCTTAACTTTCTTCTTCCACACACTTTACCAAACTCAGTCACCAGCTTCTGCAGTTTCTCACATGAATCAGCCACCAGCGCTGTATCATCAGCGAACAACAACTGACTCACTTCCCAAGCTCTCTCATCCCCAACAGACTTCATACTTGCCCCTCTTTCCAAAACTCTTGCATTTACCTCCCTAACAACCCCATCCATGAACAAATTAAACAACCATGGAGACATCACACACCCCTGCCGCAAACCTACATTCACTGAGAACCAATCACTTTCCTCTCTTCCTACACGTACACATGCCTTACATCCTCGATAAAAACTTTTCACTGCTTCTAACAACTTGCCTCCCACACCATATATTCTTAATATCTTCCACAGAGCATCTCTATCAACTCTATCATATGCCTTCTCCACATCCATAAATGCTACATACAAATCCATTTGCTTTTCTAAGTATTTCTCACATACATTCTTCAAAGCAAACACCTGATCCACACATCCTCTACCACTTCTGAAACCACACTGCTCTTCCCCAATCTGATGCTCTGTACATGCCTTCACCCTCTCAATCAATACCCTCCCATATAATTTACCAGGAATACTCAACAAACTTATACCTCTGTAATTTGAGCACTCACTCTTATCCCCTTTGCCTTTGTACAATGGCACTATGCACGCATTCCGCCAATCCTCAGGCACCTCACCATGAGTCATACATACATTAAATAACCTTACCAACCAGTCCACAATACAGTCACCCCCTTTTTTAATAAATTCCACTGCAATACCATCCAAACCTGCTGCCTTGCCGGCTTTCATCTTCCGCAAAGCTTTCACTACCTCTTCTCTGTTTACCAAATCATTTTCCCTAACCCTCTCACTTTGTACACCACCTCGACCAAAACACCCTATATCTGCCACTCTATCATCAAACACATTCAACAAACCTTCAAAATACTCACTCCATCTCCTTCTCACATCACCACTACTTGTTATCACCTCCCCATTTGCGCCCTTCACTGAAGTTCCCATTTGCTCCCTTGTCTTACGCACTTTATTTACCTCCTTCCAGAACATCTTTTTATTCTCCCTAAAATTTAATGATACTCTCTCACCCCAACTCTCATTTGCCCTTTTTTTCACCTCTTGCACCTTTCTCTTGACCTCCTGTCTCTTTCTTTTATACATCTCCCACTCAATTGCATTTTTTCCCTGCAAAAATCGTCCAAATGCCTCTCTCTTCTCTTTCACTAATAATCTTACTTCTTCATCCCACCACTCACTACCCTTTCTAATCAACCCACCTCCCACTCTTCTCATGCCACAAGCATCTTTTGTGCAATCCATCACTGATTCCCTAAATACATCCCATTCCTCCCCCACTCCCCTTACTTCCATTGTTCTCACCTTTTTCCATTCTGTACTCAGTCTCTCCTGGTACTTCCTCACACATGTCTCCTTCCCAAGCTCACTTACTCTCACCACCCTCTTCACCCCAACATTCACTCTTCTTTTCTGAAAACCCATACAAATCTTCACCTTAGCCTCTACAAGATAATGATCAGACATCCCTCCAGTTGCACCTCTCAGCACATTAACATCCAAAATTCTCTCTTTCGCGTGCCTGTCAATTAACACGTAATCCAATAACGCTCTCTGGCCATCTCTCCTACTTACATACGTATACTTATGTATATCTCGCTTTTTAAACCAGGTATTCCCAATCATCAGTCCTTTTTCAGCACATAAATCTACAAGCTCTTCACCATTTCCATTTACAACACTGAACACCCCATGTATACCAATTATTCCCTCAACTGCCACACAACTCACCTTTGCATTCAAATCACCCATCACTATAACCCGGTCTCGTGCATCAAAACCACTAACACACTCATTCAGCTGCTCCCAAAACACTTGCCTCTCATGATCTTTCTTCTCATGCCCGGGTGCATATGCACCAATAATCACCCACCTCTCTCCATCAACTTTCAGTTTTACCCATATCAATCGAGAATATATATATATATATATATATATATATATATATATATATATATATATATAGTTAGTTTTTTTTTTATACTTTGTCGCTGTCTCCCGCGTTTGCGAGGTAGCGCAAGGAAACAGACGAAAGAAATGGCCCAACCCCCCCATACACATGTATATACATACGTCCACACACGCAAATATACATACCTACACAGCTTTCCATGGTTTACCCCAGACGCTTCACATGCCCTGCTTCAATCCACTGACAGCACGTCAACCCGGTATACCACATCGCTCCAATTCACTCTATTCCTTGCCCTCCTTTCACCCTCCTGCATGCTCAGGCCCCGATCACTCAAAATCTTTTCACTCCATCTTTCCACCTACAGTTTGGTCTCCCTCTTCTCCTTGTTCCCTCCACCTCCGACACATATATCCTCTTGGTCAATCTTTCCTCACTCATCCTCTCCATGTGCCCAAACCACTTCAAAACACCCTCTTCTGCTCTCTCAACCACGCTCTTTTTATTTCCACACATCTCTCTTACCCTTACGTTACTCACTCGATCAAACCACCTCACACCACACATTGTCCTCAAACATCTCATTTCCAGCACATCCATCCTCCTGCGCACAACTCTATCCATAGCCCATGCCTCGCAACCATACAACATTGTTGGAACCACTATTCCTTCAAACATACCCATTTTTGCTTTCCGAGATAATGTTCTCGACTTCCACACATTCTTCAAGGTCCCCAGGATTTTCGCCCCCTCCCCCACCCTATGATCCACTTCCGCTTCCATGGTTCCATCCGCTGCCAGATCCACTCCCAGATATCTAAAACACTTCACTTCCTCCAGTTTTTCTCCATACAAACTCACCTCCCAATTGACTTGACCCTCAACCCTACTGTACCTAATAACCTTGCTCTTATTCACATTTACTCTTAACTTTCTTCTTCCACACACTTTTCCAAACTCAGTCACCAGCTTCTGCAGTTTCTCACATGAATCAGCCACCAGCGCTGTATCATCAGCGAACAACAACTGACTCACTTCCCAAGCTCTCTCATCCCCAACAGACTTCATACTTGCCCCTCTTTCCAAAACTCTTGCATTTACCTCCCTAACAGCCCCATCCATAAACAAATTAAACAACCATGGAGACATCACACACCCCTGCCGCAAACCTACATTCACTGAGAACCAATCACTTTCCTCTCTTCCTACACGTACACATGCCTTACATCCTCGATAAAAACTTTTCACTGCTTCTAACAACTTTCCTCCCACACCATATATTCTTAAGACCTTCCACAGAGCATCTCTATCAACTCTATCATATATATATATATATACATGTATATATATTACTCTTTTATCCCTGGGGATAGGAGAGAAAGAATACTTCCCACGTATTCCCTGCGTGTCGTAAAAGGCGACTAAAAGGGGAGGGAGTGGGGGGCTGGAAATCCTCCCCTCTCATTATTTTTTGTTTAATTTTCTAAAAGAAGGAACAGAGAAGGGGGCCAGGTGAGGATATTCCCTCAAAGGCCCAGTTCTCTGTTCTTAACGCTACCTCGCTAACGCGGGAAATGGCGAATAGTTTGAAAGAAAAAAGAAAAATATTACCCTTGGAGACACGGTAGAATGAATACTTCCCACGTATTCCCTGCGTGTCGTAGAAGGCAACTAAAAGGGAAGGGGGGGGCTCGGAAATCCTCACCTCTCGTTTTTTAATTTTCTAAAAGAAGGAACAAAGAAGGGGGCCAAGTGAGGATATTCCCTCAAAGGCTCAGTCCTCTATTCTTAACGCTACCTCGCTAACGTGGGAAACAGTGAATGGTATGAATGTATTTATATGTATATGTTGAAATGTATATGTATGTATATGTGCGTGTGTGGACGTTTATGTATATACATGTGTATGTGTTGAGCCATTCCTTGTCTCTTTCCTTGTGCTACCTCACTAACACAGGAGACGGCAGTTAAGAATAATAAATAACATAAAATATATAAACAAAAGATGTTTTGGAAGGAGGTGAATAACGTGCGTAAGACGAGAAAAACTGGGAACATCAGTGAAGGGGGTAAAGGGAGAAGTAATAACAAGCAGTGATGAAGTGAGGAGGAGTGAGTATTTTGAAGGTTTGTTGAATGTATGTGACGAAAGAGTGGTAGATGTAGGGTGTTTTGGTCGGGGTGGTGTGTGAAGTGAGAGGATCAGGGAGAATGGTTTGGTTAAGAGAGAAGAGGTAGTGAAAGCTTTGTACAAGATGAAATCCTGCAAAGCAGTGGCTTTAGATGGCATTGCAGTTGACTTTATTAAGAAAGGGGGTTGTGTAATTTGCTTATGGATGGGATGGTCGAGTAGGTAAATGCAAGAAATTTAGAGAGTGGGGCACATGTGCAGTCTGTTGGGATGAGAGGGCCTGGGAAGTGAGTCAGTTGTTGTTGGCTGATGATACAGCTCTGGAGGCTGATTCGAGGAAGAAACTGCAGAAGTTGGTGACTCAGTGTGTGAAAGGAGAAAGTTGAGGGTAAATGTGAATAAGAACAAGGTTATTAGGTTCAGTTGGGTTAAGGGACAAGTTAATTGGGATGTAAGTTTGAATGATGAAAAATTGGAGGAAGTGAAGTGTTTTAGATATCTGGGAGCAAACTTAGCAGCAAATGGAACCATGGAAGTGAGTCACAGGGTGGGGAAGGGGGTAGAAGGTTTTGGAAACGATGAAGAATGTGTGGGAAGAGAGAACATTATCTCAGAGGGCAAAAATGGGTATGTTTGAGGGAATGATAATTCTGACAATATTATATGGGTGCGAGGCATAGGATATGGATAGGGTTGTATGGAGGAGGGTGGATGTGTTGGAAATGAAATGTCTGAGGACAATATGTGGTGTGAGGAGGTTTGATCAAGTAAGTAATGAAAGGGTAAGAGAGATGTGAGGAAATAAAAAGTGTGGTTGAGAGAGCAGAAGAGGGTGTTGATATGGTCTGGACATATGGAGAGAATGAGTGAGCAAAGACTGACAAAGACTTATATGTTAGAAGTGGAGGGAACAAGAAGAAGCAGGAGATCAAATTGGAGGTGGAAGGATGGTGTGAAAAAGATTTGTAACAATTTGGGCCTGAACATACAGGAGGGTGAGAGGTGTGCAAGGAATAGAGTGAATTGGAACGAAGTGGTATACCAGGGTCGATGTGCTGTCAATGGACTGAACCAGGGCATGTGAAATGTCTAGGGTAAACCATGGAAAAGTCTGTTGGACCTGGATATGGATAAGGAGCTAAGGTGTCAGTGCATTACATGTAGCGGCTAGAGCCTGAGAGTGAATGAATGTGGCCTTTTTTTGACTGTATTCCTGGCACTACCTTGCCCCACACGAAACAGCATCGCTACTCCCTGCCTCAGTGAGGTAGCAACAGGAAGACAGACAAAAAAGCCCCCAATCATTCACACTCAGTCTCTAGCTGTCATGTGTAATGCACTGAAACCACTGCTCCCTATCCACATCGAGGCCCCACAGACCTTTCTATGGTTTACCCGAGACGCTTCACATATCCTAGTTTAGTCCATTGACAGCACATCGACCCTGGTATACCACATTGTTCCAAGTCACTCTATTCCTTGCATGGCTCTCACTCTCTTGTATGTTCAGGCCTCCAATCGCTCAAAATCTTTTTCACTCCATCTTTCCACCTCCAATTCAATCTCCTATTTCTCCTTGTTCCCTTCACCTCTGACACATATCCTATTTGTTATTCTTTCCTCACTCATTCTCTCCATATGTTCAAACCATTTCAACACACCCTCTTCGGTGTTCTCAATCACACTCTTTTTATTTCCAAACATCTCTCTTACCATTTCATTACTTACTTGATCAAACCACACCCTCTTCAGCTTTCTCAACCACACTCTTTTTATTTCCACACACCTCTTACCATTTCATTACTTACTCGATCAAGCCACCTCACACCACACATTGTCCTCAAATACTTCATTTCCAACACATCCACTCTCCTCCGTACAACCCTATACATAGCCCATGCCCATGCCTCGCAACCACATAATATTTCTAAGGAATTATATGCCAGGTTGACCCTGCTCCTTGAGGAAATCCTATGAGTCTTCTTTTACATTCTACACAATTTGGGCTGTGTTGAAGTATGGATCTAGCAAACTTATATATGAATTTGAGAAAAGCAAAAAAGAGACGAGCTGGGATTACATGCATGAACACAGCTTATATGCAGAAGGAAAAAGATCAATGAGAAAAAAGAAAAACAGGGTAACGTAAATAAGAGAAACCTGCAGAGCAATAATGCTGACTGGGCAAATTTAAGGCTGATCCACCCCCACTTTCACAAATGGAAAGACCAGCCTGAAAGGAGGAGAGTGGGGGAGGAAAGCCATAAAAATGGGAACTCAAAGATCAGATTCTTTTGCCATATCCTTGCTTCAAATTATATGGGTCTATGATATCCAAATCGAAAAGTGTCATAGAAGATGGCTAGATATTACCAAAACCATGTTTGTGATCATTAAGATATGAAATTCAACATGCTCATGAAAGTGGGAGCTGACAAGTGAATGCAAGACTTTGGACATATGACAAATCAAAGCACAAGGAAGAAAGCCAATAGAGATTGAACGTGCAAGATGGGTTGCACCAACAGATGTTTCCAAGATGAAGAGTTTTGTTTTTAAGATAAAAAAACAGGAAAGCAATCACGTAACAGTTCAGAGGTACACTCCATGAAAAAAATTACAAAAAACTTTCCTTAATATTTTCAATATACTTTATCGCTGTCTCTTGTGTTAGCGAGGTAACGCAAGGAAACCGACCGAAAGAATGGCCCAACCCACCCACATACACATGTATATACATACACGTCCACACACGCACATATACATACCTATACATCACAATGTACATATATATATACACACACAGACATATACATATATACACATGTACATAATTCATAGTCTGCCTTTATTCATTCCACTGCCACCTCGCCACACATGGAATGACAACCCCCTCCCCCCTCATGTGTGCGAGGTAGCGCTAGGAAAAGACAACAAAGGCCACATTCATTCACACTTAGTCTCTAGCTGTCATGTATAATGCACTGAAACCACAGCTCACTTTCCACATCCAGGCCCCACAGAACTTTCCATGGTTTACCCCAGACGCTTCACATGCCCTGCTTCAATCCATTGACAGCACGTCGATCCCGTTATACCACATCGTTCCAATTCACTCTATTCCTTGCACGCCTTTCACCCTCCTGCATGTTTAGGCCCCGATCACTCAAAATCTTTTTCACTCCATCTTTCCACCTCCAATTTGATCTCCCACTTCTCCTCGTTCCCTCCACCTCTGACACATATATCCTCTTTGTCAATCTTTCCTCACTCATTCTCTTCATGTGACCAAACCATTTCAAACACCCTCTTCTGCTCTCTCAACCACACTCTTTTTATTTCCACACATTTCTCTTACCCTTACATTACTTACTCGATCAAACCACCTCACACCACACATTGTCCTCAAATACTTCATTTCCAACACATCCACTCTCCTCCGTACAACCCTATACATAGCCCATGCCCATGCCTCGCAACCACATAATATTTCTAAGGAATTATATGCCAGGTTGACCCTGCTCCTTGAGGAAATCCTATGAGTCTTCTTTTACATTCAACGCAATTTGGGCTGTGTTGAAGTATGGATCTAGCAAACTTATATATGAAATTGAGAAAAGCAAAAAGAGATGAGCTGGGATTACATGCATGAACACAGCTTATATGCAGAAGGAAAAAGATCAATGAGAAAAAAGAAAAACAGGGTAACGTAAATAAGAGAAACCTGCAGAGCAATAATGCTGACTGGGCAAATTTAAGGCTGATCACCCCCACTTTCACAAATGGAAAGACCAGCCTGAAAGGAGGAGAGTGGGGGAGGAAAGCCATAAAAATGGGAACTCAAAGATCAGATTCTTTTGCCATATCCTTGCTTCAAATTATATGGGTCTATGATATCCAAATCGAAAAGTGTCATAGAAGATGGCTAGATATTACCAAAACCATGTTTGTGATCATTAAGATTTATGAAATTCAACATGCTCATGAAAGTGGGAGCTGACAAGTGAATGCAAGACTTTGGACATATGACAAATCAAAGCACAAGGAAGAAAGCCAATAAGATTGAACGTGCAAGATGGGGTTGCACCAACAGATGTTTCCAAGATGAAGAGTTTTGTTTTTACGATAAAAAAACAGGAAGCAATCACGTAACAGTTCAGAGGTACACTCCATGAAAAAAATTACAAAAAACTTTCCTTAATATTTTCAATATACTTTATCGCTGTCTTCTTGGTTAGCGAGGTAGCGCAAGGAAACAGACGAAAGAATGGCCCAACCCACCCACATACACATGTATATACATACACGTCCACACACGCACATATACATACCTATACATCACAATGTACATATATATATACACACACAGACATATACATATATACACATGTACATATTTATACTTGCTGCTTTCATCCATTCCCGTCGCCACCCGCCACACATGAATGAAAAAACCCACCCCCTGCATGTGCGCAAGGCAGCGTTAGGTAGACACAAAGGCCACATTCATTCACACTTAGTCTCTAGCTGTCATGTATAATGCACTGAAACCACAGCTCCCTTTCCACATCCAGGCCCCACAAAACTTTCCATGGTTTACCCCAGACACTTCAAATGCCCTGGTTCAATCCACTGACAGCACGACCACCCCAGTATACCACATCGTTCCAATTCATTCTATTCCTTGCACGCCTTTCACCCTCCTGCATGTTCAGGCCCTGATCACTCAAAATCTTTATCACTCCATCTTTCCACCTCCAATTTGATCTCCCACTTCTCCTCGTTCCCTCCACCTCTGACACATATATCCTCTTTGTCAATCTTTCCTCACTCATTCTCTTCATGTGACCAAACCATTTCAAACACCCTCTTCTGCTCTCTCAACCACACTCTTTTTATTTCCACACATTTCTCTTACCCTTACATTACTTACTCGATCAAGCCACCTCACACCACACATTGTCCTCAAATACTTCATTTCCAACACATCCACTCTCCTCCGTACAACCCTATACATAGCCCATGCCCATGCCTCGCAACCACATAATATTTCTAAGGAATTATATGCCAGGTTGACCCTGCTCCTTGAGGAAATCCTATGAGTCTTCTTATACGTTACACAATTTGGGCTGTGTTGAAGTATGGATCTAGCAAACTTATATATGAATTATGAGAAAAGCAAAAAGAGATGAGCTGGGATTACATGCATGAACACAGCTTATATGCAGAAGGAAAAAGATCAATGAGAAAAAAGAAAAACAGGGTAACGTAAATAAGAGAAACCTGCAGAGCAATAATGCTGACTGGGCAAATTTAAGGCTGATCACCCCACTTTCACAAATGGAAAGACCAGCCTGAAAGGAGGAGAGTGGGGGAGGAAAGCCATAAAAATGGGAACTCAAAGATCAGATTCTTTTGCCATATCCTTGCTTCAAATTATATGGGTCTATGATATCCAAATCGAAAAGTGTCATAGAAGATGGCTAGATATTACCAAAACCATGTTTGTGATCATTAAGATTTATGAAATTCAACATGCTCATGAAAGTGGGAGCTGACAAGTGAATGCAAGACTTTGGACATATGACAAATCAAAGCACAAGGAAGAAAGCCAATAGAGATTGAACGTGCAAGATGGGGTTGCACCAACAGATGTTTCCAAGATGAAGAGTTTTGTTTTAAGATAAAAACAGGGAAGCTATCACGTAACAGTTCAGAGGTACACTCCAGAAAAAAATTACAAAAAACTTTCCTTAATATTTTCAATATACTTTATCGCTGTCTTCTTGGTTAGCGAGGTAGCGCAAGGAAACAGACGAAAGAATGGCCCAACCCACCCACATACACATGTACATATTTATACTTGCTGCTTTCATCCATTCCCGTCGCCACCCGCCACACATGAATGAAAAAACCCACCCCCTGCATGTGCGCAAGGCAGGTAAGTAAGACAACAAGCCACATTCATTCACACTCAGTCTCTAGCTGTCATGTATAATGCAGCGAGACCACAGCTCCCTTTCCACATCCAGGCCCCACAGAACTTTCCATGGTTTACCCCAGACACTTCACATGCCCTGCTTCAATCCATTGACAGCACGTCGATCCCGTTATACCACATCGTTCCAATTCACTCTATTCCTTGCATGCCTTTCACCCTCCTGCATGTTGAAGTATGACACAGTCTCCGCAACAAAAGAGGCAACGGATTGGGGTTGGGGGTCCCGCAGAAAGTCAGGGACAGATAAAACTGTGGGATACTCTCCACTATCAGCAAGAGCAGCAGGCTCTCCCCAATCAAAGACAGTCCCCTCTCCTGCACTGGTGGAGCCTTCCCCACCAGAGTTGGCACACACATGCCTTTCCTTGCGTAGTGCCTCCTCCTGGGTGCTACTCCGTATGTTGCCTCTAGTGATCGCTGGGGACACGTCTCCTACCTGACACACTATGTGCCACATCCCCCACTACACCATTCTTGTGGTGAGGGTTAACATCCTGGATCAACTCCTCATGCCTTCCGTCTGGCGCCCTTGATTGCCTCAACCATCTGGCAAAGAACAATAACCTGTAACCACTGGTTCAGGTCCTGTCCAGCCACTAAAGAGGGACTAGCTGCCATTGTCACCTCTGCCCTTGCAAGGAGCTCTATCTGCTCATCTGACCATCTTGCCTTAGACAAGACATGCCATGTTACCTACTACTGGTGAAAGGAGTTAGCATGTGCCCACCTCTCGTGAACTCTATGGTCCCATAAGCTGGCAAAGGTGTTCCCACAATGCGGGCAAATGGGAAAGCAGTCATCAGCCGCTCCCCCTTGGCTTCTGTTGGCACCCGACATACCAACAGTGGCTGGTACACTATTCCTGAAGGACTTTTTTCAAGCGTAACGGGTACCATAGGATGAAAACCCATGACAAGGATAGACATTCCACAAGGTTTCATGCAGTACTACTGCCCACAGGTAGTAGAGGACCACAGTCAGGTGATGGAGAGTTGCCACTGCATTTCAGTCCTTTGACCACCCTTCAGCAGTTGCCCAGCTAAACCAGTAAACTAGCCTGGACAACCCCCAACTCTCAGCTGTTAAGTGACTTGCACTGGATAGGCACTCAACTGAGTTAAGGTTTCAGGAGTCACTGTCACACTGTTACAAGGCTGATGCTTTCGTAATCAATGTGATGGTCTGTTTTGTGACCCCTAATGCTCCTACCTACAACTGTAATTCTACTTACTGCTCTTACCATTTTGCCAAGAGGCAGGGCTAGCACATTGCACTCACCAAAAGAAAATCTAGAGTTATGAAGAATGAGCTGCATGAGTTCAATTGTCAAGTGCTATGTGTGACAAGAAGAGATTGTAAGTCTGTGGACAGAATACCAGTGACCTGGGTTAGAGCAGTGCAACTTGACTACCAATGAAGTGCTGGCTCACTATGCAGCTGTCATGAACCCTCCTGGTACCCAGGTGGGTAGTACTGGTAATGTAATATATACTTCCCTGGTCGTTGGCTGACTACCAAGCGAATTTCACACTTTTAAATCTCTCTTCAAAGCAAAGGTTTGATATAAATTTTTTGTATGTCCATTTTTCATACTTTGCTATTTCCCACATAGTTAAGTAGTGCCAAGAACACACACAGCAGCCTCCCTTGCTCATAGCCATTCTCTACATGTCATGCATAATGCACCAAAAGCAGAGCCCCCTACCCACAGCCAAGCCCCACAAATCTTTCGACTACTGCTCAGACTCACACTATACTATGCTCGCCTCACATCCTCGTGCTTGACCAGGCTTTGAGCACTTGATTCCTCTTCTCCTTCATCCTTCCACCTCCTCCACATCAAACACATTGAACTGTCCAACATACTCCATTTTTCCACCTTTCCTTTGCCTGCTAACACTTCCCCATCTGTTCTATCACTGTTGCTACCATCTGTCTGCCTGTTCTCATACTATCCATACCTTCTAAAACATTCCAAAAGTATCCTTCTATTCTTTATTAAGCTTACTGATACTTTTTCATGCCACTTATCATTTGTCTTCTCTTTCAGTTTTCATGCATTTTGTTGATGTCCTACCACTTTTTCATTTACGCCCTCCAATCATTCATACTCTTTCACTGCAGATATCATCTATATACATCTCTTCCCTCTTTCACTAATAACACTGAGTAACAAATTTTTACTTTTCTTTGTTCCTGGGTTATAAGTATCATTCTTTAATCATGTCTAAAAAATATAGAAAATGGCTATTATTCCCTTGAAACTTTGCTTTTGTAGTCAGGACAGCGATATTTTGAGATGAGTGAGGAAAGATTGACAAAGAGGATATATGCATCACAGGTAGAGGGAAGAGGAGAAGTTGGAGACCAAATTGGAGGTAAAAGGATGGAGTGAAAAAGATTTTGAGTGATTGGGGCCTGAACATACAGGTGGGTGAAAGGCGTGCACAGAATAGAGTGAACTGGAACGATGTAGTATACGTGGGTCGACGTGCTGTCAATGGATTGAACCAAGGCATGTGAAGTGTCTGGAGTAAACTATGGAAAGTTTTGTGGGGCCTGGATATGGAGAGGGAGCTATGGTTTCGGTGCATTACATATGACAGCTAGAGACTGAGTGTGAATGAATGTGGCCTTTTTTTGTCTTTTTCTGGCACTACCTCGCTGGAGTGGGGGTGGGGATATGCTATTTCATGTGTGGTGGGGGTGGCAACAGGACTGGATGAAAGCAGCAAGTATGAATATACACATGTGTGTATATGTATATGTCTGTGTATGTACATGTATGTATACAGAGAAATGTTTTTTTTCATACTATTCGCCATTTCCCACGTTGGCATTAAGAACAGAGGACTGGGCCTTTGAGGGAATATCCTCACCTGGCCCCCTTCTCTGTTCCTTCTTTTGGAAAATTAAGAAAAACGAGAGGGGAGGATTTCCAGCCCCCTGTTCCCTCCCCTTTTAGTCGCCTTCTACGACACACAGGGAATACGTGGAAAGTATTCTTTCTCCCCATCCCAAGGGATAACGGAGAAATGTATAGGTATTTATATGTGTGTGTCGGCATTTATGTATATACATCTGTGAGTGGGTGGGTTGGGCCATTCTTTCGTCTGTTTCCTTGTGCTACCTTGCTGACACAGGAGACGGCAATTAAGTATAATAAAAAATAATAACCCATTTTTCAGAACATGGTACATATATTCAGAGCTGAGTAGCTGATATACTTTCTAGAAGTTTTCAGAAATAATAATAGTACAAATGTAAGTGAGCCAGTTGTTGTTCGCTGATGATACAGCGCTGGTGGCTGATTTGGGTGAGAAACTTCAGAATTTGGTGACTGAGTTTTGGTAAAGTGTGTGAAAGAAGAAAGCTGAGAACAAATGTGATTCAGAGCAAGGTTATTAGGTTCAGTAGAGTTGAGGGTCAAGTAAATTGGGAGGTAAGATTGAATGGAGAATAAATGGAGGAAGTTAAGTGTTTTAGATATCTGGGAGTGGATTTGGCAGCAGATGGAACCATGGAAGCAAAAGTGAGTCACAAGGTGGGGGAGGGGGCGAGAGTTCTGGGAGCATTGAAGAATGTGTGGAAGGAGAGAACATTACCTCAGAGAGCAAAAATGCGTATGTTTGAAGGAATAGTGGTTCCAACAATATTATATGGTTGTGAGCCATGGGGTATAGATAGGGTTGTGCGGAGGAGGGTGAATGTGTTGGAAATGAGATGTTTGAAGACAATATGTGGTGAGAGTAAGCAATAAAAGGGTAAGAGAGATCTTTTTCTTTCTTTCAAACTATTCGCCATTTCCCGCATTAGCGAGGTAGCGTTAAGAACAGAGGACTGGGCCTTTGAGGGAATACCCTCACCTGGCCCAATTCTCTGTTCCTTCTTTTGGAAAATTAAAAAAAAAAGAGAGGGGAGGATTTCCAGCCCCCCGCTCCCTCCCCTTTTAGTCACCTTCTACGACACGCAGGGAATACGTGGGAAGTATTCTTTCTCCCCTATCCCCAGGGATATACATATATACACATATACATAATTCATACTGTCTGCCTTTATTCATTTCCATCGCCACCCTATCACACATGAAATAACAACCCCCTACCCCCACATGTGCGCGAGGTAGCGCTAGGAAAAGACTACAAAGGCCACATTCGTTCACACTCAGTTCAATCCACTGACAGCACGTCGACCCCAGTATACCACATTGTTCCAATTCACTCTATTCCTTGCACACCTTTCACCCTCCTGCATGTTCAGCCCCGATCACTCAAAATCTTTTTCACTCCATCTTTCCACCTCCAATTTGGTCTCCCACTTCTCGTTCCCTCCACCTCTGACACATATATCCTCTTGGTCAATCTTTCCTCACTCATACTCTCCATGTGACCAAACCATTTCAAAACACCCTCTTCTGCTCTCTCAACCACACTCTTTTTATTACCTCACATCTCTCTTACCCTATTATTACTTACTTGATCAAACCACCTCACAGCACATATTGCCCTCAAACATCTCATTTCTAGCACATCCACCCTCCTCCGCACAACTCTATCTATAGCCCACGACTCGCAACTATATAACATTGTTGGAACCACCACTCCCCCAAACATACCAATTTTTGCTTTCCGAATTTTTTTTTTTTTTCATACTATTCGCCATTTCCCGCGATAGCGAGGTAGCGTTAAGAACAGAGGACTGGGCCTTTGAGGGAATATCCTCACCTGGCCCTCTTCTCTGTTCCTTCCTTTGGAAAATTAAAAAAAAAAAACGAGAGGGGAGGATTTCCAGCCCCCCGCTCCCTTCCCTTTTAGTCGCCTTCTACGACACGCAGGGAATACGTGGGAAGTATTCTTTCTCCCCTATCCCTATCCGAATGTGTGTAATAATACTTGGAGAAACACAAGGATTTGTATGTAGCAAGTATGGATCTGGAGAAAGTGTATGGAAGTTTATAGATTTCCATTTTGAAAGATATTGCATACATAAATGAAAGAGAGGAAAGTTATTAGAAGCTGGGTAGTTCTTATCAAGAGTGTAAGGCATGTGAGCAGTTCTAAGTGAAAGTGGGCATGGTATCACCATGGATGTTTAGTTTGTTTATGGATGAGGTGATATGGGAGGTAAATTCATAGGTCTTGGAGGGAGAAGCAGAGATGCAATCTGTAGAGGGTCAGGGGGCCTAGGAGGATTCATGACAAACTGCAGAAGTTGACATACCAATTTGGGAGAGAGTGAGAGGAAGTTGAGAGTAAATGTAAATAAATTAAGGTTATTAGGTTTAACAGTGCTGAGGGACATGTTACTAGGGATGCGAGTTTGATGGAGATAGTGAAAGGAAGAAAGAAAGAGTATTTTGACCTGATGAATACAGAAGGTGAAGCAGCAGTTGGTACATGCATGGTTATGAAGGATGAAAGGATATGGAAACAAATGCCGGGTCCTATTGTAAAATGGGCAATGGCTGAAATGCTGAAGTATGGAGGAGAAAATGTAATAGAGTGGATGCATTTGATATGTAATTTAACACTGGTAATAAAAAGAGTGTGGTTAAGAGAGCAGAAGAGGGTGTATTGAAATGGTTTGGGCACATGGAGAGAATGAGTGAGGAAAGATTGACCAAGAGGATATATGTGTCGGAGGTGGAGGGAACGAGGAGAAGTGGGAGACCAAATTGGAGGTGGAAAGATGGAGTGAAAAAGATTTTGAGTGATCCGGGCCTGAACATACAGGAAGGTGAAAGGCATGCAAGGAATAGAGTAAATTGGAATGATGTATACTGGGGTTGACGTGCTGTCAATGGTTTGAACCAAGGAATGTGAAGCGTCTGGGGTAAACCATGGAAAGTAGTGGGGCTTGGATGTGGAAAGGGAGCTGTGGTTTCGGTGCATTACACATTACAGCTAGAGACTGAGTGTGAACAAATGCGGCCTTTGTTTTTTCCTAGCACTACCTCACACATACACGGGGGAGGGGGTGCCATTTCATGTGTGGGGGTTGGCAGCGGGAATGGATTAAAGTAGCAAGCATGAATACGTACATGTGTGTATATGTCTGTTTATGTATATGTATGTATACATTGAATACTTCCCACGTATTCCCTACGTGTCATAGAAGGCGACTAAAAGGGGAGGGAGCGGGAGGCTGGAAATCCTCCCCTCTCGTTTTTTTTTAATTTTCCAAAAGAAGGAACAGAGAAGGGGGCCAGGTGAGGATATTCCCTCAAAGGCCCAGTCCTCTGTTCTTAACGCTACCTCGCTAGTGCGGGAAATGGAGAATAGTTTGAAAGAAAAAAAAAGATGTATACATTGAAATGTATAATTATGCATGTGCATGTGTGGGCGTTATGTATATACATGCGTATGTGGGAGGGTTGGGCCATTCTTTCAACTATTTCCTTGCGCTACCTCGCTAACACAGGAGACAGCGACAAAGGATAATAAAAAGAAAAAATATCATTCTTTTTTTTATTATACTTCGTTGCTGTCTCCCACGTTAGCGAAGTAGCACAAGGAAACAAATGAAAGAATGGCCCAACCCACCCACATACACATGTATATACATACACGTCCACACACATACATATACACACCTATACATTCCAACGTATATATATATATATTTTTTTTTTGCTTTGTCGCTGTCTCCCGCGATTGCGAGGTAGCGCAAGGAAACAGATGAAAGAAATGGCCCAACCCACCCCCATACACATGTATATACATACACGTCCACACACGCAAATATACATACCTACACAGCTTTCCATGGTTTACCCCAGACGCTTTACATGCCCTGATTCAATCCACTGACAGCACGTCAACCCCGGTATACCACATCGATCCAATTCACTCTATTCCTTGCCCTCCTTTCACCCTCCTGCATGTTCAGGCCCCGATCACACAAAATCTTTTTCACTCCATCTTCCCACCTCCAATTTGGTCTCCCACTTCTCCTCGTTCCCTCCACCTCCGACACATATATCCTCTTGGTCAATCTTTCCTCACTCATTCTCTCCATGTGCCCAAACCATTTCAAAACACCCTCTTCTGCTCTCTCAACCAAGCTCTTTTTATTTCCACACATCTCTCTTACCCTTACGTTACTTACTCGATCAAACCACCTCACACCACACATTGTCCTCAAACATCTCATTTCCAGCACATCCACCCTCCTGCGCACAACTCTATCCATAGTCCACGCCTCACAACCATACAAAATTGTTGGAACCACTATTCCTTCAAACATACCCATTTTTGCTTTCCGAGATAATGTTCTCGACTTCCACACATTCTTCAAGGCTCCCAGGATTTTCGCCCCCTCCCCCACCCTATGATCCACTTCCGCTTCCATGGTTCCATCCGCTGCCAGATCCACTCCCAGATATCTAAAACACTTTACTTCCTCCAGTTTTTCTCTATTCAAACTTACCTCCCAATTGACTTGTCCCTCAACCCTACTGTACCTAATAACCTTGCTCTTATTCACATTTACTCTTAACTTTCTTCTTTCACACACTTTACCAAACTCAGTCACCAGCTTCTGCAGTTTCTCACATGAATCAGCCACCAGTGCTGTATCATAACAACAACTGACTCACTTCCCAAGCTCTCTCATCCACAACAGACTTCATACTTGCCCCTCTTTCCAAAACTCTTGCATTCACCTCCCTAACAACCCCATCCATAAACAAATTAAACAACCATGGAGACATCACACACCCCTGCCGCAAACCTACATTCACTGAGAACCAATCACTTTCCTCTCTTCCTACACGTACACATGCCGTACAACCTCGATAAAAACTTTTCACTGCTTCTTACAACTTGCCTCCCACACCATATATTTTTAATACCTTCCACAGAGCATCTCTATCAACTCTATCATATGCCTTCTCCAGATCCATAAATGCTACATACAAATCCATTTGCTTTTCTAAGTATTTCTCACATACATTTTTCAAAGCAAACACCTGATCCACACATCCTCTACCACTTCTGAAACCACACTGCTCTTCCCCAATCTGATGCTCTGTACATGCCTTCACCCTCTCAATCAATACCCTCCCATATAATTTACCAGGAATACTCAACAAACTTATACCTCTGAAATCTGAGCACTCACTCTTATCCCCTTTGCCTTTGTACAATGGCACTATGCACGCATTCCACCAGTCCTCAGGCACCTCACATGAGTCATACATACATTAAATAACCTTACCAACCAGTCAATAATACAGTCACCCCCTTTTTTAATAAATTCCACTGCAATACCATCCAAACCTGCTGCCTTGCCTGCTTTCATCTTCTGCAAAGCTTTTACTACCTCTTCTCTGTTTACCAAATCATTTTCCCTAACCCTCTCACTTTGCACACCACCTCGACCAAAACACCCTATATCTGCCACTCTATCATCAAACACATTCAACAAACCTTCAAAATACTCACTCCATCTCTTTCTCACATCACCACTACTTATCACCTCCCCATTTGCGCCCTTCACTGAAGTTCCCATTTGCTCCCTTGTCTTATGCACTTTATCTCCTTCCAGAACATCTTTTTATTCTCCCTAAAATTTAATGATACTCTCTCACCCCAACTCTCATTTGCCCTCTTTTTCACCTCTTGCACCTTTCTCTTGACCTCCTGTCTCTTTCTTTTATACATCTCCCACTCAATTGCATTTTTTCCCTGCAAAAATCGTCCAAATGCCTCTCTCTTCTCTTTCACTAATAATCTTACTTCTTCATCCCACCACTCACTACCCTTTCTAATCAACCCACCTCCCACTCTTCTCTTGCCACAAGCATCTTTTGCGCAATCCATCACTGATTCCCTAAATACATCCCATTCCTCCCCCACTCCCCTTACTTCCATTGTTCTCACCTTTTTCCATTCTGTACTCAGTCTCTCCTGGTACTTCCTCACACAAGTCTCCTTCCCAAGCTCACTTACTCTCACCACCCTCTTCACCCCAACATTCACTCTTCTTTTCTGAAAACCATACAAATCTTCACCTTAGCCTCCACAAGATAATGATCAGACATCCCTCCAGTTGCACCTCTCAGCACATTAACATCCAAAAGTCTCTCTTTCGTGCGCCTGTCAATTAACACGTAATCCAATAACGCTCTCTGGCCATCTCTCCTACTTACATATGTATACTCAAGTATATCTTGCTTTTTAAACCAGGTATTCCCAATCACCAGTCCTTTTTCAGCACATAAATCTACAAGCTCTTCACCATTTCCATTTACAACACTGAACACCCAATGTATACCAATTATTCCCTCAACTGCCACATTACTCACCTTTGCCTTCAAATCACCCATCACTATAACCCGATCTCGTGCATCAAAACCACTAACACACTCATTCAGCTGCTCCCAAAACACTTGCCTCTCATGATCTTTCTTCTCATGCTCAGGTGCATATGCACCAATAATCACCCATCTCTCTCCATCAACTTTCATATATATATATATAGGGTGGGGGAGGGGGCGAAAATTCTGGGGGCCTTGAAGAATGTGTGGAAGTCGAGAACATTATCTCGGAAAGCAAAAATGGGTATGTTTGAAGGAATAGTGGTTCCAACAATGTTGTATGGTTGCGAGGCGTGGGCTATGGATAGAGTTGTGCGCAGGAGGATGGATGTGCTGGAAATGAGATGTTTGAGGACAATGTGTGGTGTGAGGTGGTTTGATCGAGTGAGTAACGTAAGGGTAAGAGAGATGTGTGGAAATAAAAAGAGCGTGGTTGAGAGAGCAGAAGAGGGTGTTTTGAAGTGGTTTGGGCACATGGAGAGAATGAGTGAGGAAAGATTGACCAAGAGGATATATGTGTCGGAGGTGGAGGGAACGAGGAGAAGAGGGAGACCAAATTGGATGTGGAAAGATGGAGTGAAAAAGATTTTGTGTGATCGGGGCCTGAACATGCAGGAGGGTGAAAGGAGGGCAAGGAATAGAGTGAATTGGAGCGATGTGGTATACCGGGGTTGACGTGCTGTCAGTGGATTGAATCAAGGCATGTGAAGCGTCTGGGGTAAACCATGGAAAGCTGTGTAGGTATGTATATTTGCGTGTGTGGATGTATGTATATACATGTGTATGGGGGGGGGGTTGGGCCATTTCTTTCGTCTGTTTCCTTGCGCTACCTCGCAAACGCGGGAGACAGCGACAAAGTATAAAAAAAAAAAATATATATATATATATATATATATATATATATATATATATTTTTTTTTATACTGTCGCTGTCTCCCGCGTTTGCGAGGTAGTGCAAGGAAACAGACGAAAGAAATGGCCCAACCCTCCCCGTACACATGTACATACACACGTCCACACACGCAAATATACATACCTACACAGCTTTCCATGGTTTACCCCAGACGCTTCACATGCCTTGATTCAATCCACTGACAGCACGTCAACCCCTGTATACCACATCGCTCCAATTCACTCTATTCCTTGCCCTCCTTTCACCCTCCTGCATGTTCAGGCCCCGATCACACAAAATCCTTTTCACTCCATCTTTCCACCTCCAATTTGGTCTCCCTCTTCTCCTCGTTCCCTCCACCTCCAACACATATATCCTCTTGTTCAATCTTTCCTCACTCATTCTCTCCATGTGCCCAAACCATTTCAAAACACCCTCTTCTGCTCTCTCAACCACGCTCTTTTTATTTCCACACATCTCTCTTACCCTTACGTTACTTACTCGATCAAACCACCTCACACCACACATTGTCCTCAAACATCTCATTTCCAGCACATCCATCCTCCTGCGCACAACTCTATCCATAGCCCACGCCTCGCAACCATACAACATTGTTGGAACTACTATTCCTTCAAACATACCCATTTTTGCTTTCCGGGATAATGTTCTCGACTTCCACACATTTTTCAAGGCTCCCAAAATTTTCGCCCCCTCCCCCACCCTATGATCCACTTCCGCTTCCATGGTTCCATCCGCTGACAGATCCACTCCCAGATATCTAAAACACTTCACTTCCTCCAGTTTTTCTCCATTCAAACTCACCTCCCAATTGACTTGACCCTCAACCCTACTGTACCTAATAACCTTGCTCTTATTCACATTTACTCTTAACTTTCTTCTTTCACACACTTTACCAAACTCAGTCACCAGCTTCTGCAGTTTCTCACATGAATCCGCCACCAGCGCTGTATCATCAGCGAACAACAACTGACTCACTTCCCAAGCTCTCTCATCCCCAACAGACTTCATACTTGCCCCTCTTTCCAAGACTCTTGCATTTACCTCCCTAACAACCCCATCCATAAACAAATTAAACAACCATGGAGACATCACACACCCCTGCCGCAAACCTACATTCACTGAGAACCAATCACTTTCCTCTCTTCCTACACGTACACATGCCTTACATCCTCGATATAAACTTTTCACTGCTTCTAACAACTTGCCTCCCACACCATATATTCTTAATACCTTCCACAGAGCATCTCTATCAACTCTATCATATGCCTTCTCCAGATCCATAAATGCTACATACAAATCCATTTGCTTTTCTAAGTATTTCTCACATACATTCTTCAAAGCAAACACCTGATCCACACATCCTCTACCACTTCTGAAACCACACTGCTCTTCCCCAATCTGATGCTCTGTACATGCCTTCACCCTCTCAATCAATACCCTCCCATATATATATATATATATATATATATATATATATATATATATATATATATATGTTCTTTCTTTCATACTATTTGCCATTTCCCGCGATAGCGAGGTAGCGTTAAGAACAGAGGACTGGGTCTTTGAGGGAATATCCTCACCTGGCCCTCTTCTCTGTTCCTTCTTTTGGGAAAAAAAAAAAACGAGAGGGGAGGATTTCCAGCCTCCCGCTCCCTTCCCTTTTAGTCGCCTTCTACGACACGCAGGGAATACGTGGGAAGTATTCTTTCTCCCCTATCCCCAGGGAATATATATATATATATATATATATATATATATATATATATATATACACAGACATATACACATGTACATAATTCATACTTTCTGCCCTTATTCATTCCTGTTGCCAACCTGCCACACATGAAATGAGAACCAACTCCCCCTGCATGTGCATGAAGTAGCGCTAGGAAAAGACAATAAAGGCCACATTCATTCACACTCAGTCTCTAGCTGTCATGTATAATGCACTGAAACCACAGCTCCCTTTCTACATCCAGGCCCCACAAAACTTTCCATGGTTTACCCCAGACACTTCACATGCCCTGGTTCAATCCAATGACAGCACGTCATCCCCTGTATACCACATCGTTCCAATTCACTCTGTTCCTTGCACGCCTTTCACCCTCCTGCATGTTCAAGCCCCTGATCACTCAAAATCTTTTTCACTCCATCTTTCCACCTTCAATTTGGTCTTCCACTCCTCCTTGTTCCCACCACCTCTGACACATATATCCTCTTTGCATTCTCTCCATGTGACCAAACCATTTCAAAACACCCTCTTCTGCTCTCTCAACCATACTTTTTTTATTACCACACATCTCTCTTACCCTTTCATTACATACTCGATCAAACCACCTCACACCACATATTGTCCTCAAACATCTCATTTCCAGCACATCCACCCTCCTACGCACAATGCTATCTATAACCCATGCCTCGCATCCATATAACATTGCTGGAACTCTATTTCTTCAAACATACCCATTTTTGCTTTCCGAGATAATGTTCTCACCTTCCAAACATTCTTCAACGCTCCCAGAACTTTCACCCCCTCCCCCATACTGTGACTCACTTCCGCTTCCATGGTTCCATTCGCTGCCAAATCCACTCCCAGATATCTAAAACACTTCACTTCCTCCAGTTTTTCTCCATTCAAACTCACCTCCCAATTGACTTGTCCCTCAACGCTACTGTACCTAATAACCTTGCTCTTATTCACATTCACTCTCAGCTTTCTTCTTTCACACATTTTACCAAACTCAGTCACCAGCTTCTGCAGTTTCTCACATGAATAAGCCACCAGTGCTGTATCATCAGCGAACAACAACTGACTCACTTCCCAAGCCCTCTCATCCAGAACAGACTGCATACTTGCCCCTCTCTCTCCAAAACTCTTGCATTCACCTCCCTAACAACCCCATCCATAAACAAATCAAACAACCATGGAGACATCACGCACCCCTGCCACAAATCGACATTCACTGAGAACCAATCACTTTCCTCTCTTCCTACTTGTATCATATATCTAAAAATAAATAATAAATACTCACCAACAATGCTTTCTCAGCCATGTTTGTATTCTCATCGAGTGCAGTGTGTAAGGTCTGAGTCAGTTTATCTACCTCATCTTGCAGCATCCGATTCTGAGTCAACAAAGCATTTATCTGAAATACATTTATTGTATTATGAATCATTAAATGGCAGTTATTAACAGGAACATGCTCATTCATATATGAATGAGCAATATAACCAATTACCCATGTGCAAAACACTGAAGCAAAGAGAATTGTCGTTCATTCCTTATCATCTCTCTCACTTCTTTTGCAGGAAAGCAACAGGACAGATGACCAACAGCCTCATTTTCATACATCTAACCAAACCTAAAGCTGTCACACAAAATGTACCAAAAACAGAGACTAACATCCACAACAAGCCCCAATGATTACTCCCTAGTTCACCCTGATCACTTCAATTACTCTGATTCACTCCATGAATAGCACATAGCCCTTCATACACTAAATTACTCTTTTTTTATTATTTTTTTTTTTATTATACTTTGTCGCTGTCTCCCACGTTTGCGAGGTAGCGCAAGGAAACAGACGAAAGAAATGGCCCAACCCCCCCCATACACATGTATATACATACGTCCACACACGCAAATATACATACCTACACAGCTTTCCATGGTTTACCCCAGACGTTTCACATGCCTTGATTCAATCCACTGACAGCACGTCAACCCCGGTATACCACATCGCTCCAATTCACTCTATTCCTTGCCCTCCTTTCACCCTCCTGCATGTTCAGGCCACGATCACACAAAATCTTTTTCACTCCATCTTTCCACCTCCAATTTGGTCTCCCTCTTCTCCTCGTTCCCTCCACCTCCGACACATATATCCTCTTGGTCAATCTTTCCTCACTCATTCTCTCCATGTGCCCAAACCACTTCAAAACACCCTCTTCTGCTCTCTCAACCACGCTCTTTTTATTTCCACACATCTCTCTTACCCTTACGTTACTCACTCGATCAAACCACCTCACACCACACATTGTCCTCAAACATCTCATTTCCAGCACATCCATCCTCCTGCGCACAACTCTATCCATAGCCCACGCCTCGCAACCATACAACATTGTTGGAACCACTATTCCTTCAAACATACCCATTTTTGCTTTCCGAGATAATGTTCTCGACTTCCACACATTCTCCAATATACACCTCTTGCTATCCTGAATGTATAGGCCCTGATAGCACAATGCTCTGTATATTCCACCCTTCCTTCTCCTCATTTGTTTCCCCTACCTTCTTGCTCTCTCCACTTCAGACAAACATCCTCCTTCAGTCTCTCTTCAAACATCCTTTCCATATGTCTGGGCCATCTCAGTACACCCTGGTCAGCCCTCTTGATCAGACTGCACTCACTGGCACACACCTTTCTGATGTCATTTCCTATACAATCATCTCTCCTCATGCCACTTAAGGTTACCTAACAATTTATTTCTAGCACATCTATGTTTTTCCTTTCTTTTGCATTCAAGGTCCAAGACTACTGAAAAAGAATTTCAAATATGTCTGCCCTTACGAAACAATGAAATTTTTTCCAAGTGCTATTTAATGTACCCAGGAACTTAGCCCCCTCATAAACCCTGCAAATCACTTCAGCCCCAATGGATCCAAATCTACTGCTACACTCACTTTGAGTGAATGTACCTAAAGCACTCCACTTCCTCCAAGTTCACTCCATTCAAACTCACACTCAAACCATCTTCTCTCACCACCCTACTATACCTAAATTATCTCACTACCAGTAGCACTTACTTTCCACTTCCTCCTTTTACACACTCTCCCAAAATCTGTCCCCAGCATTCTGTTTCTCTTCAGTATGACACAATAGCTTTGACATCTTCATATAACAAATACTTCACCTTTCCCTTCCCAAACATACTATAGATTTCCCCTTTATCCAAGATCCTTTTATTCACCCACAAACCTTCTCATCTATGAACATATTAAACATATATCCCAGGAGAAAACCCATCTTCACTGGGAACCACTCACCTTCCCTAATTACTCGCATACATCCTTACTTTCCTGATAAAAACTCACGGCATTCAATATCTTTCCATTTGCTCCATACTATTAGCACCTTACATACTGCATCTCTGCTGACTTTATCATATACTTTCTCCAGATCTGTATATGCCACACATCTGTCACTTTTCTCCAAGGTATTTCTCACCTTTCTCAAAATATTTCTCAAACACATTCTTCAAAACAAACACCAAGTCCATTCACTCTCTTCCTCACCTGAAACCACATCTCCCTAATCAGCTGTTCTGAGGTCGATACCACTCTCCCACAAATCTCACTGAGGATTGCCTATTTTTTATCATACTTGTTTGCTATTTCCCGCATTAGCAAGGTAGCACCTAGCTGTGAATATGATCATTCGTTCTGTATAACCCCAGGACCTCTAAACATTGTCCTGTCCCTTACACTTTTTCTCCTTTCTTTCAATGATTTCCTCTCCTCCACAAATAATCCAATGCTCTCATACGCTGACAACTCAACACTGCATTCATCCACATCCTTGAATTCTGCTCCCTCTTCTCTCACTTAATGTGCATCTCATCTTGACACAGCCTCCTCAATAAACTCAGACTTGGACATATTATCTATGTGGGGTAGATAAAATCTTGTAAAGTTTAATGCCTACAAGACCCAGTTTCTACCCATCTCTCTATCAAAAACTCACAACCCTTAGCTCTCCTTTGACGGTTCTGTAATTCCACCTCATGACTCGATGAACATACTTGGCATTATTGTAACATTCACTTTCTTGGAAACCCCATATTACAAGAATAGCTAAGTCTGCTTCTAAAAAACTGTGTGTCCTGTTTAGATGTCAAAGCTTCTCTTCTGAACAGTTGCTGCCATTTATGAAAGAGACTGATTCATCCTTGTATGGAGTACTGCTCTCACATTTGGGGTGGTTCTAGCTCTGCATTCATACCTGAAAGCTGAGTCGAAAGCAATTCAACTTGTAAACTGTCCCAGGCTAACTTTCAAATTTGACCCCCTTGTCCTATGCCCCAATGTTAGTTCAATTTCCCTCTTCTATAGTTATCACTTTGGTTTATGCTCTCAAGAGCCGGCTGCCTTGTGAGCCCACACCACTAACTACACCACACAATACTTGGCGAGCTGCTGCGTCACATGATGATTGTGTGGCCATCAGCAACTCCAGGGTGGACCATTTTGATACCTGCTTCTTTCCCTGCACGTTGAGATCTGACAGCCTAACATCACATTTAATTAAAGGCTTTGAAGCAGTAATAAAGGAATGCAAAACAGAGCATCTGATTTAAAAAAATATGTAAAGTCTAGTACAGGACGTTTCATACCAAGCAAAAACATGCAGACACAACCATTAGCTCACTATAATGACGTATATGAACTGCTACTGAGAAGGAAAACAATGGACAATGTTTTCCTAGATTTTGCAATACCATTTGACAAAACATGAAGTGCTTCTCAATGAAGTTGAAAAAATATATCAATGGGAAAATAGGAATATGGATCAAAGAATATCTGACAGAAAACATGTATCAGTTGCAATGAAAGTATGTCAGACAAAGAGGAACTCCTTTTGGATGTCCCACAGGAAATGATATAAGCCAACTACCAAACATGAGATGTTTGAGGACAATATGTGGTGTGAGGTAGTTTGATCAAGAAAGTAATAACAGGGTAAGAGAGATGTGTGGCAATAAAAAGAGTGTGGTTGAGAGAGCAGAAGAGGGTGTTTTGAAATGGTTTGGTCACATGGAGAGAATGAGTGAGAAAAGATTGACCAAGAGGATATATGTGTCAGAGGTGGAGGGAATGATGAGAAGTGGGAGACCAAATTGGAGGTGGAAAGATGGAGTGAAAAAGATTTTGAGTGATCGGGGCCTGAACATGCAGGAGGGTGAAAGGCATGCAAGGAATAGAGTGAATTGGAATGATGTGGTATACCGGGGTCGACGTGCTGTCAATGGATTGAACCAGGGCATGTGAAGTGTCTGGGGTAAACCATGGAAAGTTCTGTGGGGCCTGGATGTGGAAAGGGAGCTGTGGTTTCAGTGCATTATACATGACAGCTAGAGACTGAGTGTGAATGCATGTGGCCTTCGTTGTCTTTTCCTAGCGCTACCTCGCACACGTGGGGGGAGGGGTTGTTATTTCATGTGTGGCGGGGTGACGATGGGAATGAATAAGGGCAGACAGTATGAATTATGTACGTGTGTATATATGTATATGTCTGTATGTGTATATATATGTATACTTTGAGATGTATAGGAATGTATATTTGCGTGTGTGGATGTGTATGTATATACATGTGTACGTGGGTGGGTTGGGCCATTCTTTCCTCTGTTTCCCTGCGCTACCTAGAATGTATATTTGCGTGTGTGGATGTGTATGTATATACATGTGTAAGTGGGTGGGTTGGGCCATTCTTTCGTCTGTTTCCTTGCGCTACCTCGCTAATGCGGGAGACAGCGACAAAGCAAAATAAAAATATAAAAAACCACAGTATGTGAAAGAAGAAAGTTGAGAGTAAATGTGAATAAGAGCAAGGTTATTAGGTACAGTAGGGTTCAGGAACAAGTTGGGAGGTAAGTCTGAATGGAGAAAAAATGAAGGAAGTGAAGTGTTTTAGATATCTGGGAGTGGATTTAGCAGCGGATGGAGCCATGGAAGTGGAAGTGAGTCACAGGGTGGGGGAGGGGGCAAAGGTTCTGGGAGCACTGAAGAATGTGTGGAAGGCGAGAACATTGCCTCGGAAAGCAAAAATGGGTATGTTTGAAGGAATAGTGGTTCCAACAATGTTATATGGTTGTGAGGCGTGGGCTATAGATAGAGTTATGCGGAGGAGGGTGGATGCGTTAGAAATGAAATGTTTGAGGACAATATTTGGTGTGAGGTTGTTTGATTGGGTAAGTAATGAAGGGGTAAGAGAGATGTGTGGAAATAAAAAGAGTGTGGTTGAGAGAGCAGAAGAGGGTGTGCTGAAATGGTTTGGTTACACAGAGAAAAAGAGTGAGGAAAGATTGACAGAGAGGATATATATGTCAAAGGTGGAGGGAACGAAGAGAAGTGGGAAGCCAAATTGGAAGTGGAAGGATGGAGTGATAAAGATTTTGAGTAATCAGGGCCTGAACATGCGGGAGGGTGAAAGGCGTGCAAGGAATAGAGTGAACTGGAACGATGTGGTATACCAGGGTGGACGTGCTGTCAATGGATTGAAGCAGGGCATGTGAAGCGTCTGAGGTAAACCATGGAAAGGTCTGTGGGGCCTGGATGTGGAAAGGGAGCTGTGATTTCGGTGCACTACACATGACAGTGGGGTGGCAACGGGAATGGATGAAGGCAGCAGGTATGATTATGTACATGTGTATATCTGTATATGTCTGTGTATGTTTTTGTATGTATACATTGAAATGTGTACATACTGGAGAAGGCATATGATAGAGTTGATAGAGATGCTCTGTGGAAGGTATTAAGAATGTATGGTGTGGGAGGCGGTGTGGGAGGCAAGTTGTTAGAAGCAGTGAAAAGTTTTTATCGAGGATGTAAGGCATGTGTACGTGTAGGAAGAGAGTAAAGTGATTGGTTCTCAGTGAATGTAGGTTTACGGCAGGGGTGTGTGATGTCTCCATGGTTATTTAATCTGTTTATGGAGGGGGTTGTTAGGGAAGTGAATGCAAGAGTTTTGGAAAGAGGAGCAAGTATGCAGTCTGTTCTGGATGAGAGAGCTTGGGAAGTGAGTCAGTGTTCACTGATGATACAGTGCTGGTGGCTGATTCATGTGAGAAACTGCAGAAGCTGGTGACTGAGTTTGGTAAAATGTGTGAAAGAAGAAAGTTGAGAGTAAATGTGAATGAGAGTAAGGTTATTAGGTACAGTAGGGTTGAGGGTCAAGTCAATTGGGAGGTAAGTTTGAATGGAGAAAAACTAGAGGAAGTGAAGTGTTTTAGATATCTGGGAGTGAATTTGGCAGTGGATGGAACCATGGAAGCAGAAGTGAATCATAGGGTGGGGGAGGGGGCGAAAGTTCTGGGAGCCTTGAAGAATGTGTGGAAGTCGAGAACATTATCTCAGAAAGCAAAAATGGGTATGTTTGAAGGAATAGTGGTTCCAACAACGTTGTATGGTTGCGAGGCGTGGGCTATGGATAGAGTTGTGTGCAGGAGGGTGGATGTGCTGGAAATGAAATGTTTGAGGACAGTATGTGGTGTGAGGTGGTTTGTTCGAGTAAGTAATATTAGGGTAAGAGAGATGTGTGGTAATAAAAAGAGTGTGGTTAAGAGAGCAGAAGAGGGTGTTTTGAAATGGTTTGGTCACATGGAGAGAATGAGTGAGGAAAGATTGACCAAGAGGATATATGTGACAGATGTGGAGGGAACGAGGAGAAGTGGGAGACCAAATTGGAGGTGGAAAGATGGAGTGAAAAAGATTTTGAGTGATCAGGGCCTGAGCATGCAGGAGAGTGAAAGGCGTGCAAGGAATAGAGTGAATTGGATCGATGTGGTATACCGGGGTCGACGTGCTGTCAATGGATTGAATCAGGGTATGTGAAGCGTCTGGGGTAAACCATGGAAAGTTCTGTGGGGCCTGGATGCGGAAAGGGAGCTGTGGTTTCAGTGCATTATTACATGACAGCTAGAGACTGACTGTGAACGAATGGGGCTTTTGTTGTCTTTTCCTAGCGCTACCTCACACACGAGGGGGAGGGGGTTGTTATTCCGTGTGTGGCAGGGTGGCGATGGGAATGAGTGGGGGCAGACAGTATGAATTATGTACATGTGTATATATGTATATGTCTGTGTGAGTATATATATATGTATACATTGAGATGTATAGGTATGTATATTTGCGTGTGTGGATGTGTATGTATATACAGAGGTATGTGGGTTGGTTGGGCCATACTTTCGTCTGTTTCCTTGTGCTACCTCGCAAACGCGGGAGACAGCGACAAAGCAAAATAAATAAATAAATATAAAACATTGAAATGTACAGGTATGTATACATGCATGTAGACGTTTATGTATATACAAGGGTATGTGGGTGGGTTGGGCCATTCTTTCATGTTTCCTTGCGCTACCTAGCTAATGCAGGTGATGGCATAAAAAGGCTCAACAGGAAAAGAAAGAGAGATTCAAGTAATTGAAATATAAGGGGATGGTTTCCAGTCTCATGCTCCCACCCACTTTTGTCGCCTTCTATGAAACATGGGGAATATGGAGGTAGAATTCTTTCTCCCATTCCTCAGAGATGATGAGGTGACTGAGCTTGGAAAAGTGTGTGAAAGGAGAAAGTAGAGAGTAAATGTGAATAAGAGCAAGGTTATAATGTTCAGTAGAGATGAGGGTCAAGTTAACTGGGATGTAAGTTTGAATGGAGAGTGGACTTAGCAGCAGATGGAACCATAGAAGCAGAACTGAGTCACAGGGTGGGGGAGGGGGTAAAGGTTCAGGGAGTGATAAAGAATGTGTATTAGGAGAGAATGTTATCTTAGAGAGCAAAAGTAGGACAGTAGTTCCAACAATGTTATATTGTTGCGAGGCATGGGCTATAGGGAGGGTCACAAGAAGGAGGGTGGATGAGCTGGAAATGAGATGTTTGAGGACAATATATCATGTGAGGTGGTTTGATTGAGTAAGTAATGAAAGGGTAAGAAAGATGTGGAAATATAAAGACTGGTTGAGAGAGCAGAGGAGGGTGTATTGAAATGGTTTGGACATATGGAGAGAATGAGTGAGGAAAGATTGACAAAGAGGAGGATGTATGTGTCAGAGGTGAAGGGAACAAGGAGAAGTGGGAGACCAACTTGGGGGTGGAAGGATGAGGTGAAAAAGATTTTGAGCGATCGGGGTCTGAACATACAGGAGGGTGAGAAACGTGCAAGGAATAGAGTGAATGGAATGATGTGGTATACTGGGGTTGATGTGCCGTCAAAGGACTGAACCAGGGCATGTGAAGCATCTGGGGTAAACCATGGAAAGGTCTGTGGGGCCTGGATGTGGATAGAGATCTGTGCTTTCGGTATATTACACATGACAGCTAGACAATGAGGGTGAATGAATGTGGCCTTATTGTCTGTTTTCCTGGCACTACCTCAAAGAAGCGGGAGGTAGTGATGCTATTGCCTGTGTGGTGGGGTAGTGACAGGAATGGATGAAGGGAAGCAGGTATGAATATATAAATGTGTATATATCTCTCTTTATGAGTATATATATGTGCATGTATGGCCGTTTATGTATATATATGTGTGTGTATGAGTGAATGGGCCATTCTTTGTCTGTTTCCTGGCACTACCTCGCTAACATGGGAAACAAGATCAAGTATAATAAATAGATAAACATTTATCTTAATTGCTCTAATTTTTATTCATGGATTGCACAAAGCAGTGAAACAAAACCTCCAATTCACAATCCATGTAAATCTCCATACTCTGTAAAGATATCAGGGCAAGTATCTATAATTACCTTCAATGTCCACAAAAAACTTGTCCACCATCCCATACATTTTCAAACGTGAAGTCACAATTACATTATAGTACACCATCATCTCTCTTTTGGGCTAAATTACAATCTGCAGACATCTGGGCATGGAATTGGCAAGGTTCCTAAAGTATTCTAGGTATGTGTTTTGGGTCCTTAGGGTTTTGATCTTCTGAATAAGCAAGACAATGATGAGGTGGTGCAGGATAGAGCCTCCTGACCATGTGTTCTGAGCACCCACTGTTCCTTGAAATCTCATGTGAACCCACTTTTTATTACTTCCAGGTGAGGCTTCAGGCTTCCTTCTCCTTAGAAAGATAAAGGTAAGAGCCAACCATCTTGAAGCACAGGTTAATGAAATACAGCAATCAGAACTGAAATGGCAGCTAGAAAGAGAAGAGAACAACCTTCCCTCAATTTAGCCTGAGGCACAGTGAAGCAGGTTGCTGGTGCTAACACTGTCAGCAAGACCAATCTCAAAGATCAGATGTACTTTGAGTTCATCCTGAGAGTATCATATGGTTGTATCCAAAGCAAACCTAAGCCATGTATTGTCTATGAGAGTACATGGGGCCAAAAATGTCTCCGCAGACATGGTATTTGTGATTCTCAAACTGTTTTGTAAAGGGAGTCAGTATTACACTCATGGGGCCCATCTCTTGAATGTTCTCTTCTATCACACATCCAAATTCATGCATGCTTTCTTCATTAACCATGTCCTTAGTCATTCTATTCCACCTGTCCACCAATCTTATACTATGAAAGCACTTCGTTAAATCACTATTAAAAAGTTTCTTAATCAATTTCATGTTCTGTCCTCTGGCTACTCTAGACTTACATCTCATAAAGAACTGTTCAATGTCCATGTCATCGTTCTGTTTCAAAACCATGAAGGCTGTCGTCAGGTTGCCCCTTACTCTTTTCTCTCTAGAGTAGTAAATCTAAGTCCTTTACCCTTTACTCTGTAACTTAGCTCCCTTAGTTCTGGTACCACCTCTGGTGCCTTCCTCTGGACCTTGTCTATTAGCTCTTTGTACTTCCTTAGGTGCAGTAACCAAACTTGAAAAGAATATTCTAGTTTGGCCCTTATGTAGGATATGAACAGTGTGCTAAATATTTCCTTATTCATATACTTGAAAGCCATCCTGATATTTGCCAGCAGACAGTCCCCTTAACTATTCTCCTTTTATGGTACTTTGGCAATAGGTTAGAGACAATGTCAACTCTCCAGTCTTTATGCTCAGAATCCTGAAACATATTTCCAACTAGATAATAATCATTCTGAGACCTCCTTTCACTTATCCTATCCTCATTATTTCAAAATTTGATTGGGATGAATTTCACCAACCATGTATCAGACCAACTTTGGGGTCTGTTTACATTCCCTTGTAAGCTAATGCAATCTTCCTCACTTTTCACTTCCCTCATGACTCTTGCATCACCTGCAAACATTTAGCTAAAAGTCCATACCATCAAGCAGGTCAATAACACTGTTCAACAAGATTAGAGGTCTTCTCAACAGAAGTAAGTAAGTCAAATAAGTAAGTCAGTGTGTGTGTGTGTGTGTGTGCGTGTGTGTGTGTGTGTGTCAGGGGGAAGGTTTGCACAATTCAAAGTTGGCTCAAATGTCTTGTTATCTTTCTTCATACAAGAGTACACCCAGTTCAATAGCTTTACACAGTTAGCATAAATGAGCTGACTGCTTAAGTTCAACAGGATGACCCCATGTATAGATCTAAGACCTGTAACCTAATGTGGTAACAATGACAAGGCCAAGGCGCTTGCTGATGACTAATTCTACAAGCAACTCATAAAAACTGCACATTCCAAACTCAGTGGGGAATAGAGTGTCTGAGACTAATAGAAAACACTTACTGATGTTAAAGTAATTATACAGGTAACAAAGAAAGATCCATCTTGCTGACAGTGAGAGACAGTGTTTTGGATATATTCAGAATACTAAATGAAGAACCACTGTATTCATACTGGATGTGGACTTGAAACATCTACCAACCATGAAAAGAAGAACTAGTAAAAATACCTGGTCATTACAAAAAATAAAAAATTACATTAGTGCTCAGATATGCATGGAATGTTACAGCATATTTAGTCATAAATAAGCTACACTGATGAAAAGGCTGAGCCAAACTCATCTCATCATATCATATGAATGGCTTAGCGTCATCCTCACTAAATTCAGTTCGTGACAGGAAACAAACTGATTTTTCTTTTGTTTTGACAGACACTACGAACCCAAATAATGCATGCGAGGGAGGCATGGAAGGATAGGGGTAGGTGACTTCTGCTGTAGCCACTCCCTTAATGGGAGTTCCTAGAGGGAACAGGCATTAGAATAGAAAAGATTAGAATAGCCAATAATTCAACTAACTTCCTATCACATAGTTCCTCCCCTGACCAAGCCACACTACTTTTATTAGACACTTACTTCATCATCTGATGATGATGCCAATCTTCCACCACCACTTCCTGCAGATAGCAGTTGTACTTGCAGTTGCTGAACCTACAAAATAAAGATTACTCTGAAAATCACTTTTTACCATGAATCTTTTTTTCTGAAAGAGATATGAATTATATGTAATTAAAGTACATCAATATTGGTGATCAAATATTAGTTATCTATCATAGGCTTAACATAAAGCATAAAGTTCTAACTGACAAGGCAAAGGTTACACTAAACACGACAAACTGGCAGTGCTATATTGATTTACAGAAGTTGATCTGTATCCCTTGAGTATATTAATCAATCTTCTTCAGCTCTACCATTTCAGTCCTATATTTATGAGTCAGTCCATGCTGAAATAATATATCAGCATTGAGCAGGAAGAAAATCTGATTAGTGTGGCTCTCATCTGTCAAATTACAAATATGACACCACCAGTAAAGCTATTTAATGTAACTGACTTGCAAGTTTTTAGAAATGACTGACATGAGTTGGGCAAAATATGTCTCAATCAAAGCATCTTGGGTGTGAGAGAAAGAACGAGAAAGATGGTGTAGAAATTAATCAGTGCTACACCTGACTTTTTTGAGATGATGTATGTACACTGGGTCAAAAAGTATCAGTGTTCAATGGGTTTAATGCCTTCCATAATGATCTGATGAGTTCCTGATGTTGTGGGAGGGTTGGGATGGCTGGCTGTGGTTAGTCTGTCAGGTATAAACCATACAGTGAATGTTGCAAAACCTGAGATAAGGTTTACAGTTTCATTACTTTACTCATGGAACATGCCAAAGGGTGGCATTTCAGTTAACATAATCACTGTCGACCACCAGTGTCATGGTCATGCCAGTCATGATGGAAACCCCATAGGCAACATGCAGAGCATTTTGATATTGCACAGCAGCTTGGTATTTACCGAAAACCAGCAGCACGGTGGATTCAACAACATACCAAAACAGATGCTAGAGACAACATTTCAACGCATATACATGTATATTACATATCATTCATATAAAAATATAACATTTCCTAAATATCTGACAGGATGTATCACTAGTAGCTGATATAGCACCTTCCTGACATCAGGTTTACCAACATGTAGCAGGTCAGACACAAATTTTTCAGTATCTGTTGGACCATGTCATCACTCTAACACAATGTGCACTGATAATCTTTTTCACATGTAAATAATTACCTATCTGGACTATACAGGGAGGGAGGTGTACATTCTCGGTAACAAATTTTTATAATTTCAAAATACTAACTGTATTCACCAATCATTTCATTCCATTCATACAGATAGATATATCCACCACTCTTAGACTATAAGAGCACTTCCTCACATCTTTTTTAAAAAGTTTCTTACTTAATTTCATGCAATGTCCTCTTGTTGTTTTAGCCCTAAATACTTGAAGAACTATTCACCTGTCTGTTATAATAACTAAAAGATTGAGGCCAAATCATTTCTCACTTTTCTCTCTTCCAAAGTGGACAAATTTACAGAAGACTTTCCCCGATACTCAGCTCTCTTAATTCTGGTAACATCTTTGATGTTCCCCCCGCATCTTGTTTAAACTTTTTGTTCTTCTGTAAGTGTGGAGACCAAATTTAAAAGCATATTCTTGTCTGGGTCTTATGTGAACTGCTTGGTGAAAAAAATCCTTATCTTTGAACATAATGTTATTCTAATATTTGCTGGCAGACAGTTGGTCTCCTTAACTATTATCCTAGGATGGAACTCTAGAGACAGGTTAAGGAAAATCAGATCCCACGTCTTTCTCACATACACAACGTATGTAATTACTTATCTTTGGTGGAGGAGGAATGAGGTTTGCACTTGTAGGGGCCCTATGTCTTCAACATTCTCTAGTAACATATAGCTTCTTAAACCTGTGTATGCTGTCTACATTACCCTTGTCCTCATTCATTCCATTCTATTCATCCATCATTCGTAACATATAGCTTCTTAAACCTGTGTATGCTGTCTACATTACCCTTTTCCTCATTCATTCCGTTCTATTCATCCATCACTCTCATGCTTTAGGAATAATGTACTTTACATTTTTTCAACAAGTTTCACTTAATTTCATAGTGTATGAAATTTATCCTCTTCCTCCAAGACAACCTCTTTCTCCAATCCAATATTCAAACATTCCTACTAAGGCCATTCTGGCAAAGGATCAGGCATAACTGGCTTGAAAAACTCTCCTTCCTCCAACTCCCACTCAGCATCTATCAGTGCCCGTGATCACTGCAAGTACATTAATCTTCCTTTATTCGAAGAAAGTGAGATAACCTTACATTTTCATCCACCGATTAGTCTTTCTGACCTTTAGATAAGAGCATCGCTAACAACTTCTGTGAACTCTTACTTTCCTTCATTTTCTGTTACGACAGTACTATAGCTGTCTCTCTCATAAAGCAAGCAACTCTCTCTGGTTCTTGTTTCTCCTTTAACTCTACCTTGGATTACTCTAACATTCCTTTGCCCTTTTACTACTCCTATGCCCTATTTCATAATCTCTCTCTGAACTGTCAGAAATGCCCTTCTCTCTCTGGACACAAGCAGATGGAGTCCATCCCTGGGAACTGAAGCAGTGTGCCTCAGACTTGCACCTGTTTGTTTGTCTGTTCTGTTTATTACACTATGTCGCTGTCTCCCGTGTCAGCAAGGTAGCCCAGGAAAAAAGACGAAAGAATGGCCCAACCCCTCCACATACACACGTATATACATATGTGCTCACACATGCACATACATTTCAAATTATCCATACATATAAATACAAAGACATACACATATACATATTCATACATGCTGCCTTTACTTATTCCCGTTGCCACCCCACCACTCATGAAATAGCATCCCCCCTCACCCCCATGAGGTAGTGCTAAAAAGAGAGAGAGAGAGAGAGAGAGAGAGAGAGAGAGAGAGAGAGAGAGAGAGAGAGAGAGAGAGAGAGAGCCACATTCGTTCACACTCAGTCTCTAGCTGTCATGTGAAAGGCACTGAAACCACAGCTCCCTTTCCACATCCAGGCCCCACAAAACTTTCCATGATTTACCCCAGACGCTTCACATGCCCTGGTTTAATCCACTGACAGCACGTCAACCCCAGTATAACACATCGTTCCAATTCACTCTATTCCTTGCACTCCTTTCACCCTCCTGCAAGTTCAGGCCCCGATCGCTCAAAATCTTTTTCACATCATCCTTCCACTTCCAATTTGGTCTCCCACTTCTCCTCGTTCCCTCCACCTCTGACACATATATCCTCTTTCTCAATCTTTCCTCACTCATTCTCTCCATGTGACCAAACCATTTCAATACACTCTCTCCTGCTCTCTCAACCACACTCTTTTTATTAACACACATATCTTTTACCCTTTCATTACTTAATCAAACCACCTCACACCACAAATTGTCCTCAAACATCTCATTTCCAGCACATTCGCCCTCCTCTGCACAACCCTCTCTATATCCCACACCTCACAACCATATATCATTGTTGGAACCACTATTCCTTCCAACGTACCCATTTTTGCTCCCCGAGATAACGTTCTTGCCTTCCACACATTCTTCAACGCTCCCAGAACCTTCGCCCCCTTCCCCACCTTGTGACTCAATTCTGCTTCCATGGTTCCATCCACTGCCAAATCCACTCCCAGAATCTACAACACTTCACTTCCTCCAGTTTTTCTCCATTCAAACTTACCTCCCAGTTGACTTGTCCCTCAACCCTACTGTACCTAATAACCTTGCTCTTATTCACATTTACTTTCAGCTTTCTTCTTTCACACACTTTACCAAACTCAGTCACCAGCTTCAGGCAGTTTCTCACCCGAATCAGCCATCAGCATTGTATCATCAGTAAACAACTGACTAACTTCCCAAGCCAATAACTTCCCAAAGCAATAATGGGTATGTTTGAAGGAATAGTGGTTCCAACAATGTTGTATGATTGCGAGGCGTGGGCTATGGATAGAGTTGTGTGCAGGAGGGTGGATGTGCTGGAAATGAGATGTTTGAGGACAATATGTGGTGTGAGGTAGTTTGATCGAGTAAGTAATGTAAGAGTAAGAGAGATGTGTGGGAATAAAAAGAGTGTGGTTGAGAGAGCAGAAGAGGGTGTGTTGAAATGGTTTGGTCACATGGAGAGAATGAGTGAGGAAAGATTGAGAAAGAGGATATATGTGTCAGAGATGGAGGGAATGAGGAGAAGTGGGAGACCAAATTGGAGGTGGAAAGATGGAGTGAAAAAGATTTTGAGTGATCGGGGCCTGAACATGCAGGAGGGTGAAAGGCGTGCAAGGAATAGAGTGAATTGGAACGATGTGGTATACCGGGGTCGACGTGCTGTCAATGGATTGAACCAGGGCATGTGAAGCATCTGGGGTAAACCATGGAAAGTTCTGTGGGGCCTGGATGTGGAAAGGGAGCTGTGGTTTCGGTGCATTATTACATGACAGCTAGAGACTGAGTGTGAATGAATGGGGCCTTTGTTGTCTTTTCCTAGTGCTACCTCGCACACATGAGGGGGGAGGGGGTTGTTATTACATGTGTGGCGAGGTGGCGATGGGAATAAGTAAAGGCAGACAGTATGAATTATGTACATGTGTATATATGTATATGTCTGTATGTGTATATATTAATGTATACATTGAGATGTATAGGTATGTATATTTGCATGTGTGGATGCATATGTATATACATGTGTATGTGGGTGGGTTGGGCCATTCTTTCTTCTGTTTCCTTGCGCTACCTCGCTAACACGGGAGACAGCGACAAAGCAAAATAAATAAATAAATATATATATAACTTCCCAAGCCGTCTCATTGACAGCAGACTGCATACTTGCCCCACTCTCCAAACCTTTTGCATTCACCTTCCTAACAATCCCATCCATAAACAAATCAAACAACCATGGAGACATCACGCACCCATGCCGCAAACTGACATTCACCGGGAACCAATCACTTTCCTCTCTTCCTACTCGTACACATGCCTTACATTCTTGATAAAAACTTTTCACTGCTTCTAGCAACTTACCTCCCACACCATATACTCTTAATACCTTCCACAAAGTGTCTCTATCAACTTTATCATAAGCCTTCTCCAGATCCATAAATGTCACATACAAATCCATTTGTTTTTCTAAGTATTTCTCACATACATTCTTCAAAGCAAACGCCTGATCCACACATCCTCAACCACTTCTGAAACTACACTGCTCTTCCCCAATCTGATGCTCTGTACAAGCCTTCACCCTTTCAATCAATACCCTCCCATATACCTCTGTAATTTGAACACTCACCTTTAATCCCTTTGCCTTTGTACAATGGCACTATGCATGCATTCCGCCAATCCTCAGGCACTTCATGCACCATACATACAGTGAATATCCCCACCAACCAGTCAACAACAGTCACCCCTTTTTCTGATAAATTCCACTGCAATACCATCCAAACCCGCCGCCTTGCAGGCTTTCATCTTCCGCAAAGCTTTCACTACCCCTTCTCTGTTTACCGAACCAATCTCCCTGACCCTCTCACTTCACACACCACCTTGACCAAAACACCCTATATCTGCCACACTATCATCAAACACATTCAACAAACCTTCAAAACACTCACTGTACCTCCTTCTCACTTCACCACTACTTGTCGTTACCTCCCCATTTGCCCCCTTCACTGATGATCCCCTTTGCTCTCCTGTCTTACGCACTTTATTTACCTCCTTCCAAAATGCCTTATTCTCCCTAAAATCTAATGATACTCTCTCACCCCAATTCTCATTTGCCCTCCTTTTCACCACTTGCACCTTTCTCTTCACCTCCTGCCTCGGTCTCTTATACATCTCCCAGTCATTTGCACTATTTCCCTGCAAAACATGTCCAAATGCCTCTCTCTTCTCTTTCACTAATAATCTTACTTCTTCATCCCACCACTCACTTACCTTTCTAATCAGCCCAACTCCCACCTTTCTCATGCCACAGGCATCTTTTGCGAAAGCTATCACTGCTTCCCTAAATACATCCCATTCCTCCCCCACTCCCCATACATCATTTGCTCCCACCTTTTTCCATTCTACACTCAATCTCTCCTGGTGCTTCTTCACACAAGTCTCCTTTCCAAGCTCACTTACTCTCACTTCTCTCTTCACCCCAACATTCTCTCTTCTTTTCTGAAAATCTTTACAAATCTTCACCTTTGCCTCCACAGGATAATGCTCAGACATCCCTCCCGTTGCCCCTCTCAAAACATTAACATCCAAAAGTCTCTCTTTCACGTGCCTATCAATCAACATGTAATCTAATAATGCTCTCTGGCCATCTCTCCTACTTACATATGTGTACTTATGTATTTTTTTTTTTTTTTTTTGCTTTGTCGCTGTCTCCCGCGCTTGCGAGGTAGCGCAAGGAAACAGACGAAAGAAATGGCCCAACCCCCCCCCCCATACACATGTATATACATACGTCCACACACGCAAATATACATACCTACACAGCTTTCCATGGTTTACCCCAGACGCTTCACATGCCTTGATTCAATCCACTGACAGCACGTCAACCCCGGTATACCACATCGCTCCAATTCACTCTATTCCTTGCCCTCCTTTCACCCTCCTGCATGTTCAGGCCCCGATCACACAAAATCTTTTTCACTCCATCTTTCCACCTCCAATTTGGTCTCCCTCTTCTCCTCGTTCCCTCCACCTCCGACACATATATCCTCTTGGTCAATCTTTCCTCACTCATTCTCTCCATGTGACCAAACCATTTCAAAACACCCTCTTCTGCTCTCTCAACCACGCTCTTTTTATTTCCACACATCTCTCTTACCCTTACGTTACTTACTCGATCAAACCACCTCACACCACACATTGTCCTCAAACATCTCATTTCCAGCACATCCATCCTCCTGCGCACAACTCTATCCATAGTCCACGCCTCGCAACCATACAACATTGTTGGAACCACTATTCCTTCAAACATACCCATTTTTGCTTTCCGAGATAATGTTCTCGACTTCCACACATTCTTCAAGGCTCCCAGAATTTTTGCCCCCTCACCCACCCTATGATCCACTTCCGCTTCCATGGTTCCATCCGCTGCCAGATCCACTCCCAGATATCTAAAACACTTCACTTCTTCCAGTTTTTCTCCATTCAAACTAACCTCCCAATTGACTTGACCCTCAAACCTACTGTACCTAATAACCTTGCTCTTATTCACATTTACTCTTAACTTTCTTCTTCCACACACTTTACCAAACTCAGTCACCAGCTTCTGCAGTTTCTCACATGAATCAGCCACCAGCGCTGTATCATCAGCGAACAACAACTGACTCACTTCCCAAGCTCTCTCATCCCCAACAGACTTCATACTTGCCCCTCTTTCCAAAACTCTTGCATTCACCTCCCTAACAACCCCATCCATAAACAAATTAAACAACCATGGAGACATCACACACCCCTGCCGCAAACCTACATTCACTGAGAACCAATCACTTTCCTCTCTTCCTACACGTACACATGCCTTACATCCTCAATAAAAACTTTTCACTGCTTCTAACAACTTGCCTCTCACACCATATATTCTTAATACCTTCCACACAGCATCTCTATCAACTCTATCATATGCCTTCTCCAGATCCATAAATGCTACATACAAATCCATTTGCTTTTCTAAGTATTTCTCACATACATTCCTCAAAGCAAACACCTGATCCACACATCCTCTACCACTTCTGAAACCACACTGCTCTTCCCCAATCTGATGCTCTGTACATGCCTTCACCCTCTCAATCAATACCCTCCCATATAATTTGCCAGGAATACTCAACAAACTTATACCTCTGTAATTTGAGTACTCACTCTTATCCCCTTTGCCTTTGTACAATGGCACTATGCACGCATTCCGCCAATCCTCAGGCACCTCACCATGAGTCATACATACATTAAATAACCTTACCAACCAGTCAACAATACAGTCACCCCCTTTTTTAATAAATTCCACTGCAATACCATCCAAACCTGCTGCCTTGCCGGCTTTCATCTTCCGCAAAGCTTTTACTACCTCTTCTCTGTTTACCAAATCATTTTCCCTAACCCTCGCACTTTGCACACCACCTCGACCAAAACACCCTATATCTGCCACTCTATCATCAAACACATTCAACAAACCTTCACAATACTCACTCCATCTCCTTCTCACATCACCACTACTTGTTATCACCTCCCCATCTGCGCCCTTCACTGAAGTTCCCATTTGCTCCCTTGTCTTACGCACTTTATTTACCTCCTTCCAGAACATCTTTTTATTCTCCCTAAAACTTACTTATGTATATCTCTCTTTTTAAACCAGGTATTCCCAATCACCAGTCTTTTTTCAGCACACAAATCTACAAGCTCTTCACCATCTCCATTTACAATACTGAACACCCCATGTACACTAATTATATCCTCAACTGCCACATTACTCACCTCTGCATTCAACTCACCCATCACTATAACCCGGTCTCATGCATCAAAGCTGTTATCACACTCACTCAGCTACTCCCAAAACACGTGCCTCTCATGATCTTTCTTCTCATGACTAGGTGCATAGGTACCAATAATCACCCATCTCTCTCCATCCACTTTCAGTTTTACCCATATCAATCTAGAGTTTACTTTCTTACACTCTATCACATACTTCCACAACTCCTCCTTCAGGAGTAGTGCTACTCCTTCCTTTGCTCTTGTCCTCTCACCAACCCCTGACTTTCCTCCCAAGACATTCCAAAAGCACTCTTCCCCTCTACCCTTGAGCTTTGTTTCACTCAGAGCCAAAACATCCAGGTTCCTTTCCTCAAACATACTACCTATCTCTCCTTTTTTCTCATCTTGGTTACATCCACACATATTTAGACATCCCAATTTGATTCTTCGAGGAGGATGAGCACTCCCCGCATAACTGCTTCTTCTGTTTCCCCTTCTAGAAAGTTGAAATACAAGGAGGGGAGGGTTTCTAGCCCCCCGCTCCCGTCCCCTTTAGTCGCCTTCTACGACACATGAAGAAGCATGTATTGGTACATCCCATCCCTAAGAAGGGTGACCATTCTAACCCTTCTATCGTTTAATTGCTCTTATCTGATATCTACTATTCCCAAAGTCTTTGAAACTCTCCTAAACTTCAATATCATCAGACATCTTGAATCTCAATGTCTTCTCTCTGATCACCAGTACGGCTTCTGTAAAGCATGATCTAGTAAAATTCTTTCCCATCTTAATAATGTCTGGTTACCATCCCTGAAATATTTTGGGGAATCCTATGCAATTGCACTCGACATATCTAAAGCATCTGACAGATTGTGGTATCGGGGTTTCACCTTGAAGTTCCCTTGTTTTGACTTCCCTCCCTCAATTTGCGCCCAATCTATCTCCATTGTTGTTGATGGATCTGCCTCTCCCCTTTCTCCATCAACAGTGTTGTCCCTCAAGGTTCTATCCAGTCTCCTGCACTTTTTCATATCTTTATCTATGATTTCCTTTCTACTACAAAGAACCACATGAACTCATATGCTAATGACTTAAGTCAGCATTCCTCCACATCCTTCAATTCTGCTCCTTTTCTCACTCAATCTGCATCTCATCTCAACAGAACTTCCTCAATAAACTCAGACTTGGACAGGTTATCTCAGTGGGGTAGATGAAATCTCGTTAAGTTTAATGCCTCCAATACCCAATTTCTGCCAATCTCTATAAAAAAATTCCTCATAACTTTCCTCTCCAGCAAAAGTTCTATAATTCCAACTCCTAACTCATTGAGCAGACTTGGTATCACTGTAACAACCTCACTGTCTTGGAAACCCTGCAATACAGACACAGCTAAGGTTGCCTCTAAGAAACTAGGAGTTCTGTTAAGGTGTCAAAATATATTTTCTTTGGAAAAGTTGCTGTATTTACACAAAGAATGATCCATTCTTGTATTAGGTACTGCTCTCACATCTGGGGTGGTTCTAAAAAAAAAAAAAAAAAAAAAAAAAAAAAAAAAAGATTTATCAACTCTCCCAGGCCAACTTCAAATCTTGAATAACTTGCCTTGCATTGAAATGTTAGTTCACTTTCCCCTCTTCTAAAGAAATTACTTTGGTTTTGCTCCCGAGAGCTGTCTAATTGTGTGCCCCCACCATTGCTAGACCACACAATACTCGGCAAGCTACTGCTATCCATCTATCTGCCTATATCTCTGACCTCCATTCCCTCTGGGAACTCCCTATCAAGGGGCTGGCCATGGCATAATGTCTCAACTTATCTTTGTCCTTACATGCATCCCTTGCATATACCATTCCATGCATTCTTCCACCATTTCCTCTCCTTCCAGTACTCTCCCACCTATTTCCTCATGTCATTGGTGGTCTTCCTCTCATATCAACCCCTTTAATTGTACTATAACACATTCTCCTTGTACATTCCCCATTATACATTATTTCCACATACTCATACCACTTCAAAGTATTAGGCTTCACCCACTCTACCACTGCACAATTCATTCCCTGTGCATTTTGCTACTACACCACATGTCTTATAAGCAGCTGCTTTTCAGCTATCTCAACCATGCTCTTCTTACCACAATAACTCTCTTTTACTTTGTCATTTCTTGCTTAATCAACCCAAGCTACACAACATATTGCAATTAGGAGTTATATTTCTAACACATCCACCCTCTTCCATACTATCATAGCAAGCTTTAGCATCACAAGATAACTGTGCTGCTGAGGGCAACTCAAGAGTGTGCTATTTTGATAACTTTTTCCTTCCCTACACCTCAAAGCTTTGTAACTCTCTACCCTCTCATGTCTTTCCCAATAACTATAACCTGGCTTTTTTTAAAAGTTAGGCTTTTCACTCCCTCCTTTATAACTTCTTTTTCCCTTTCCTTAACCTATTTATACTTCACTAATCCCAGCCTCAATGTGGACTTTTGTCCTTAACTGGAACTCCCAAAGTAAAAGAATTTTTTTTCTCTAGCTGCTCTATCTCCACCTCTCTTAAAGAATAATTCACAAAATCCACATCACCAATCTGCTTTAAAAACTAAAGTGATCAGATCATCCCTCACTCTTCTCTCTTCCAAGGTGGGTAAAAGCCTCAGGCCTTCCCGTTAACACTGCTCTTTATTTCTGGTGCTGTCTTTGTGATCTTTGGACCATCTCTATCAGCTCTATGCATCAGAATTTGGAAGAATATGTAAAGGAGGATGCTGAAGGTTAATACGAATAAAAGTGGGATAACAAGGTAGGAACACTGCACTAAAGGCTAAAGGCAAGAGGCAGTGCAGGAGTTCACCAGCTTTTGAAACTTCTGTCATGGGCACCCCCTTGAGTGAGTTCTCAAAGGGATAGGGGCATCAAAAATACAGACAGATGGATAGATAATGAAGTTTAGCAGTGAAGAAAGATAGGTCAGTTGGAGCGCATGTCTGAGGGGAGTGAATCTGGAGGAAAAGCAGTGTTTTAGATATCTAGAAGATATGGCAGCAGATGGAACTATGAAAGCTGGAATGATTAATAGGGTGAGAGAGGGTACAAAGGCCCCTGGGTGTGGAAATGAAGGCAAAGACGGACATATCTGATGGTATAGTAGATCTGACTATGCTGTATGGATGTAAGTCATGGGCCATAAATAAAAAATACAGTGGATGTGTCTGAAATGAAATGCCTGATGATAATATATGATGAGAGGAGGGGTGATGGAATAAGAAATAACTGGTTAAGAGAGGTGTAACAGGAAGAAAAATATGGTTGAGATAGCTAAAAAGGGTATACTGAGTGGTATGGACATATGGAAAGAGTGACTGAAAAGGGACTGAAATAGAAGGTAAATTGAGGAGGAAGAAACTTAAGATGTGACAGGATGAAGTAAAAATGCTTTGGATGATCAGGGAAAGAACAGGCAGGAGGTTGTGAGGTATGTAAGAGAATGTGCTGAATCAGGTATATGAAGTGGTCGGGTAAACTAGTGAGAGGTATGGTGTAAAGGTATTGGCTATGAATAGGGGTGTCTGGTTTTGGTGCATTACACATAACAGCCGATGACAGGATGTTAACAGATGAGGATATTCTTTGTTCCTTGTGCAATGTCACTCATGCAGGAAGCAATGAACAAGTATGGAAAAAATCTTGATCACCAGTCGGTCTTCAACAAACAATCTGATAAGCTATTCACTATTTTCAATTACACAGGGTGCTCCATGCCTCTTATCATACCCTTAAATGCAACATCCCAACTCTTACATTCACAGTTTCTTACACAAATATACTGTACTTGATCCCTTGCATTAAAATCATTAAAACATTTGCTTAGTAACAGGTGCACAAGTGCTGGCAATCAACCACTTCTTGTAGTCCATTTTCATTCTCACCCACAGCCTGACACTCACTTCCTTATGTTTTTTAACACATTCCAACAAATTCTCCATCAGCAGAAATGCTATCATCACCAATGCTCTCATGCTCACAATCCAAAAATACCTACCAGACATCCCAAAGCATTCTTTCCCCCTCCACTAATGCACTGTTTCACACAGAGCCAGCACATCCAGGCTCCTCTCCCCAAACATAAGACCTATCTCTCCCTTCCTTTCTTCCTGGTTACATCCACGGACATCCAGATCAAACACTCAATACTGAGCCTTAAAGAAGGATGAGCACTCTTCATTTGCCTTCTTATTCTCTTCAGAAAGGAGGGGAGAGTTTTCATACCTTTACTCCCACCCCATTTAGTCACCTTCTATGACATGCAGGAAACAAGAGGGTTCTATTCTTTCTCCCTGATCCCTAAGAATAGAACTGAATAACAAAAAATATGGGTGACTGTCAGTGATTCTGCACCCGTTAGCGAGCACAGTGAGGATGGGAGGTAAGTGTTTCAGGAAGATGTAATTTGATAACAGCATCTACATATGTAAAGGCTGTACCTGAAAGTAAAATCTGCCTCTGATAGTTTTTATAAAAATGAACCTTACCTGTTGCCTCAACTTAGCTAATTCAGCAGCCTGAGGGTCTCTGTTAATAATTGGTTTATTCTTAATTTTGCGTGCACGGTCAGCATATCGCAGTGTGCTCAATGTTTCCTCCAGATTACTGTCCGCAGGAGAGACACATGCTATCATCACTGTGTGCGAGTTACCACCCAGGGAATCTATAACATTAAAAAATCAATATTCAATGAGTAATTCAGTCAACCACCTACAATATGAATTTAAGACAAGGTAAATGCATACAGCATACAAAAATTTAAAGTCATGTGAAAGAGAATTTTCAAGAGTTGGGCCCTAAAAAGTAAAATTCTCCTCTTACAATACAAAAAGGGAAATCAAAAAGAGGTAATTACACATATGGAACAACACACACACAATTTTTTCTGGATTATATAATAAATTAGGAGGTTAAAAAAACACAGATTAAACAAGAATTAAAGACAATCATGAACACTACACAGAACTTAAACAAAATTTTTATGGTAACACAAATTGGGAAATGGAGTTCATCAGCAAAGGAACCTAGGTACGGTCGGGAAAGATTTTAAGTAACTGGCAATGAAGGAATAGGGACTTGGTACCACTACCCTCAAACAGAGATGGAAGATTCAATAAAAATTGTCAGAAAGCAAAGGATCTTAAATATGAGTTGTGATGAAGATATTGGTGAAACTCCAGTTCAGTTAGCATTTCTAAGGTTGAAAGGAACAGAAAGATGAACTTCAAGAAAATTTTTTGTGAACATGTCAGAAGAAAATGTGCACATATGCACATTTTTTTCCAAAAGAGGGAATAGAGAAGGGGGCCAGGTGGGGATGTTCCCTCGGGGGCCCAGTCCTCTGTTCTCGACGCTACCTCGCTAATGCGGGAAATGGCGAATAGTATGAAAGAAAGAAAGAAATGCACATATAAATGAAAACAGCATTGCTATCCCCTGCTTTAGCGAGGCAGTACCAGGAATACAGACAAAAAGGCCACATCTATTGACACTCAGTCTCTAGCCATCATGTGTAATGCACTGAAACCACAACTCCCAATCCACATCCACAACAGTGAATATCCCATGTACAGCAATTATACCCAAAACTCCCACATTACTCATCTTCACATTTAAATCAACCATCACTAATACCCGGTCTCGTGCATCAAAGCTGCATACACACTCACTCAGCTGCCCCAAAACATTTGTCTCTCATAATCTCTCTTCTCATGACCAAGTGCATAGGCACCAATAATCACCTATCTCTCTCCATTCACTTTCAGTTTTACCCAAATGAATCTAGAATTTACTTTCTTGCACTCTGTCACGTACTCCCACAACTCTGCTTCTGGAGTAGTGCTACTTCTTCCTTAGCTCTTGTCCTCTCACCATTCCCTGACTTTACTCCTAAGACTTTTCCAAACCATTCTTTCCCTTTACCCTAGAGCTTCGTTTCACTCAGAGCCAGAACATCCAGGTTTCTTTCCTTGAACATACTACCTTTATATACGTGTTTGATGATAGAGTGCCCTGGTTATAAAAAAAAAAAAAATAAAAAAAAAAATAAAAAAAAAATTAATTCTTTGTCGCTGTCTCCCGCATTAGCGAGGTAGCGCAAGGAAACAGATGAAAGAACGGCCCAACCCACCCACATACACATGTATATACATACACGTCCACACATGCACATATACATACCTATACATCTCAACGTATACATATATATATACACACAGACATATACATATATACACATGTACATCATTCATACTTCTGCCCTTATTCATTCCCGTCGCTACCCCACCACACATGAAATAACAACCCCCATCCCCACATGTGCGCGAGGTAGTGCAAGGAAAAGACAACAAAGGTCACATTCGTTCACACTCAATCTCTAGCTGTTATGTATAATACACCGAAACCACAGCTTCTTTTCCACATCCAGGCCCCACAAAACTTTCCATGGTTTACCCCAGATGCTTCACATGCCCTGGTTCAATCCATTGACAGCACGTCGACCCTGGTATACCACATCGTTCCAATTCACTCTATTCCTTGCAAGCCTTTTACACTCCCGCATGTTCAGGCCCTGATCACTCAAAATCTTTTTCACTCCATCTTTCCACCTTCAATTTGGTCTCCCACTTCTCCTCGTTCCCTCCATCTCTGACACATATATCCTCTTGGTCAATCTTTCCTCACTCATTCTCTCCATGTGACCAAGCCATTTCAAAACACCCTCTTCTGCTCTCTCAACCACACTTTTTATTACCTCACATCTCTCTTATCAAACCACCTCACACCACATATTGTCCTCAAACATCTCATTTCCAGCACATCCACCCTCCTCCACACAACTCTATCTATAGCCCACGCCTCACAACCATATAACATTATTGGAACCACTATTCCTTCAAACATACCCATTTTTGCTTTCCAGGATAATGTTCTCAACTTCCACACATTCCTCAACGCTCCCAGAACCTTCGCCCCCTCCCCCACCCTATGGTTCACTTCCACTTGCATGGTTCCATCTGCTGCCAAATCCACTCCCAGATATCAAAAACACTTCACTTCCTCCAGTTTTTCTCCATTCAAACTTATCTCCCAATGGGCTTGTCCCTCAACCCTACTGTACCTAATAACCTTGCTCTTAATCACATTTACTCTCAGCTTTCTTCTCTCACACACTTTACCAATCTCAGTCACCAGCTTCAGCAGTTTCTCACCCAAATCAGCCACCAGCGCTGTATCATCAGCAAACAACAACTGACTCACTTCCTATTCCTATACATCTCAACGTATATACATGCACAGACAAATACATACATACACATGTACATAATTCATACTGTCTGCCCTTATTCATTTCCGTCGCCATGTGTTCCCAATCATCTGTCCTTTTTCAGCACAACTCCACCAGCTGTTCACCATTTCCATTCATACAATTGAATACCACATGCTCTCCAATTAGTCTTTCAACTGCTACATTACTCACCTTTGCGTTTATATCACCCATCATTAATACCCATTCTCTTGCATCATGACTGCTGACACACTCACTCAGCTGTTCTCAAAACATTTGCCTCTTACACTCTTTCTTCTCGCGACCAGGCACATACATATAATAATCGCCTATATCTCGACATCCACTTTCAGTTTTACCCACTTCAATCTAGAATTTACTTCTTTATACTCCATCACACACTTCCACAACACCTGCTTCAGTAGCACTACTTCTTCCTTAGCTCTTGTCCTTTTACCAACCCTTTTTTTTCCTCTGACATTTCCAAACCATCTTCTCATTTACCCGAGAGAGAGAACCATAAGCATATGTTTGTGTTTAATTCTATCTACCTGGCAACTATCAAGTGACTCATTTAATATCTTAAACCTCCTATTACCCAGCTTGAGCCCATCTTTCAGGAAAGAGTTATCAGAAACATGACAAAATTGTCTCAATGGTCTTACCCTGTAGCAATCTCGTAAGTTTGGAGTCTCTGTAGGGAATATGGCCTCTGTTTCCTTCTTCACAGAGAGCAGAGATGACATTACCAAGAGCTAAAAGACCTTTGTTAATGTTAACACCTTCCTTGAACCGTTCCCCAGTGGCTCCAGTCTTCTTGGCCCGTTCACTGCCAGCCAAGTCTACCAAGTGAAATTTAGCACACACAATACTTTCCCTGAAAAATACATCTGAATAATTAATATCCAATGAATATTACACTTGCTGGAAAAGAGTATGGTGTTGGAAACAACCATTAGTAATCTAATTATCATATTCAGCACTAGCTTTGTGTACCTAACTGCAGTTTTACATATCAAAGATTGAAGTTTTTTCTTTAAGTTACATGCACACTCAAAAAGGAACTGTACCTCTGATAATATGAATTTACCCACCCTTTTTTTTTATTTCTTTGTTCAATGTGCAAAGAAAATATTGCATGTGAGCGACTGGAGTGTGCATTCATAGCAGTAGCACCTGTAGCTCTATTCAATGCACCCTGAGGAAAATGTGAATTACATTAATATGATAGCACAATTCTTAAAAGGCATACAACACTTTTGAAAGAAACATTTATCAATTACTAACAAATTAGCAAATGACATCCATCTACTGATGTCAAGACCTTGTTATTGCTACACACAATAACTTGCAATCAATAAATGTCTTTATAAAGCATAAAATTCTCATAATTAGCAATATATGGCATATAACACATTAAAGCATAGAATTTAAGGAAGATATTTTCATGGTTAAGGAACATGTCATGCTGTGAAAAATCTCACATTTCTCTCACTGCATCACAGAAAACAACTAGAGAGAGTGGAATCCCTGGGAGGGGAGAAAGAATACTTTCCTCATATTCCTTGTGTGTTGTAGAGGATGACTAAAATGGAGCAGATGTGGGAGACTAGAAACCCTCCCCTCTTATATGTGTACCAAAAGGAGCCAAAATAGGAGTGCTCATCCCCCTCAAAGGCTCAGGCTGGGATGTCTGAATGTGTGTGGGTGTAAACAAGATGAAAAGGGACAGACAGGCATAATGTTTGAGGTAACAGAACTGAATGCTCTAACTGAACAAAACAAAGCTAATGGGTAAAGGGGAGGAATAATTTGGGAGTGTCTTGAGGGTGAAGTCAAGCATTTGGAAAATGGGTAATTATTGGTGCATATGCAACTGGCAATGAGAATAAAGACCATAAGGCAAATGTTCTGAAAGCATGATAGTAGGAGAATCAGCAATTTATACAGAGACCAGTATGATCAGCCCTCCCTCCTTAGCCCCTTTTTCTATTACATATTTCAGAAATTGAAATACAAGAAGTACATTTTTCGAAGACACCCCCACCCCATTACATATTTCAGAAATTGAAATTGAAATACAAGAAGTACATTTTTCGAAGACACCCCCACCCCATTACATATTTCAGAAACTGAAATTGAAATACAAGAAGTACATTTTTCAAAGACACCCCCACCCCATTACATGCAGGGAATACAGAGGTAGAACTCTCTCTCCCCTACCTCAGGGATGTATACAGAGAATGGTTGTGAGCAGATGTAGCCTTCCTTTGTCTGCCCCTGGCACTAACTCACTAACAAGGGAAACAGCGATCAAGTATGAAAAACATATATATGTTTTTTTTCACACATATTCACCATTTCCCACATTAGCAAGGTGATGTTAAGAACAGAAGACTGAGCCTAAGAGAGAAAATCTTCACTTGGCCCCCTTCTCTGTTCCTTCTGGAATATGTGGGAATTATTCTTTCTCCCCTATCCCCTGGGATAAAATAATAATAACAATAATGATCATATTGTTTTTCTTTTCTATCATACTTAATTGCTGTTTCCCACATCAGCAAGGTAGCACCAGGAAACACACAAAGAATGGCCCATCCACTCATATACACATATATAAACATACACGCCCATACATGCATATATATGTACGTATACACAACATATAAATACACATACAAAGACATACACATATATACACATGTCCATACTCATACTTGCTTGCCTTCATCCATTCCTATCACTATCCTGCCCAACAGGAAACAGGTATTGCTACCACCTGCTTCAGCAAGGTAGTGCCAGGAAAACAGACAAAAAAGGCCACATTCATTCACACTCAGCTGCTAGCTGTCATGTATAATGCACCGAAACCACAGCTCTCTCTCCACATCAAGCCCCACAGACCTTTCCATGATTTACCCCAGACGTTTCACATGCCCTGGTTCAGTCCATTGACAGCACGTTGATCCTGGTATACTACACCATTCCAATTTCCTCTATTACTTGCACACCTCTCACCCTCCTGTATGTTCAAGCCCCGATCACTCAAAATCTTTTTCACTCCTTTCTTCAACCTCCAATCTGGTCTCCCACTTCTTGTTCCCTCAACCTCTGACACATATATTCTCTTTGTCAATCTTTTCTCACTTATTCTCTCCATATGCCCAAACCACTTTAACACACCCTCTTCTGCTCTTTCAACCACACTCTTTTTATTACCATACATCTCTCTTACCCTTTCATTACTTACTCGATCAAACCACCTTACACCACATACTGTCTTCAAACATTTCATTTCCAACACATCCACCCTCCTCTGCACAACCCTATCCATACATAGCCCATGCATAAACCATACAAAATTGTTGGAACTACTATTCCTTCAAACATATCCATTTTTACTCTCCAAAACAAAGTTCTCTCCTTCCACACATTCTTCATCGCTCCCAAAACCTTCGCCCCCTCCCTCACCCTGTAACTCACTTCCGCTTCCATGGTTCCATTCCCTGCTAAGTCCACTCCCAGATATCTAAAATAATTCACTTCCTCCAATTTTTCTCCATTTAAACTCAAGTCCCATCTAATTTGTTCCTCAAACCTACTGAACCTAACAACCTTGCTCTTATTCACATTTGCTCTCAACTTTCTCCTTTCACGCACTTTTCCAAACTCAGCCACCAATTTCTGCAGTTTCCCACTCAAATCAGCCACCAGAGCTGTATCATTAGTGAACAACAACTGACTCACTTCCCAGGCCCTCTCATCCCAACAGACTGCATATCCATCCCTCTCTCTAAAACTCTAGCACTTACCTCCTTAACCATCCCATCCACAAACAAATTAAACAACCATAGGGACATCAAACACCTCTTCCACAGACTGACATTCATGGAAACCAATCACTCTCCTCCCTTCCTACTCTCACACATGCCTTACATCCTTAATAAAACCTTTTCACTGCTTCTAGCAGCTTACCTCCCACACCATATATTCTTAAGACCTTCCACAAAGCATCTCTATCAACTCTATCATATGCCTCCTCTAGATCCATAAATGATACATACAAATCCACCTGTTCTTTTTAAGTATTTCTCACACACATTCTTCAAAGCAAACACTTGATCCACACATCCTCTACCACTTCTGAAAACCACACTGCTCTTCCCCAGTCTGACACTACACATACCTTCACCCTCTCTATCAATACCCTCCCAAACAATTTCCCAGGAAAATTCAATAAACTTATGCCTCTGTAGTTTGAACACTCACCTTTATCCCTTTTGCCTTTGTAATGGCACTATGCATGCACTCTGCCAACCCTCAGGCACTTCACCACGATCCATACATACAATAAATATCCTTACCAACAAATCAACAACACAGTCACCCCCTTTCTTAATAAATTCTACAGTAATACCATCCAAGCCCACTGCCTTACCAGATTTCATCTTCCACAAAGCTTTCACTACCTATTATCTCCTTACCAAACCATTCTCCCTGACCCTCTCACTTCACACACCACCTCAACCAAAACATCCTACATCTGCCACTCTATCATCAACCACATTCAACAAATCTTCAAAATACTCACTCCATCTCCTTCTCACTACCCATTATTGCTTTCCCCCTGCCCCTTCACCAATGATTCCATGTGTTCTCGTCTTATGCATATTATTCACCTCCTTCCAAAACACCTTTTTATTCTCCCTAAAGTTTAATGATACTGTCTCATCCCAACTCTCATTTGTCCTCTTTTCCAACCTTTGCATTTCCTTCTTGACCTCCTGCCACTTTCTTTTATACATCTCCCAGTCATTTGCACTCCTTCCTTACAAGTACTGTCCAAATGCCTCTCTTTTCTCTTTCACTAACAACTTTACTTCTTCATCCCACTACTCACTACCCTTTCTAATCTGCCAACCTTTCTCATGCCACATGCATCTTTTGCATATGCCATCACTACTTCCTTAAATACATGCCATTCCTCACCACTACACTCATGTCATGTGCTCTCACCTCTTGCCATTCTACACTCACTCTATCCTGGTACTTCCTCGCACAAGTGTCTTTTCCATGCTCACTTACTCTCACCACTCTCTTATCCCCAATAAACTTTTTTTTCTTAAACCTCTACAAATTTTCACATTTGCCTGCACAAGATAGTGATCTGACATCCCTCCAGCTGCCCCTCTCAGCACATTAATATGCAAAAGTCTCTGTTTTACACACCTATCAATTAACACCTAATTTTTGTTTTTCAGCACAAATTTAAATAGTCTGCTCTATCATGGTGATCACTGGTCTCCTACACAATAGGGACTTCTTTATTTGACTGTTCCACTATTTTTGCATTGTTAAGAAAGTTTTCCTGTAACTTTTCCAAGTTACACCAATATCACTTTCACTGACAATATCATCCCAGATTTCCCTGCTATATGCTACTGACAAATCATTTCAAAAGTAATTTGTCAATGTCCACCTGTACAGTATCGGTAACAAATTGCTCACCTGTTCAAGACATCTCATAGTTTCTTCGAGGGTGGTTACAGGAACTTCTGTGAGCCCAACTATTTTAATGCCTCCCCTTGGATCCTCCCTGATGTCAACAGCACATTCTTCCCTGTTTCTAGTACTCAGAAGATCAAACAAGGTCTCTTTGTACAGCTAAAATGCAAAAGAATTCAATATATAAAATTATAAGCTTATCTTTTTAATTGAAATATACATTTCAGTCCATTCACTATGCATGTATTATCATCCATACATCTTCAGTCCAATGAATAGTCTGTGAATCAGGTCAAATCAACATTTACAATAAAAGACAGAATATTCCTTACCTCAATAAAAGATACTTTAACCAAAAATTCACACTCTGTTTGATCCAATACCCCACTGAAAATATCTCGCACCGCTCTTGGGATAATACCAGCCTCGTCATGAGCATCATCAGCCTGAGTATATGCTGTACCCATGGTATGAGTTTTTCCAGACCCTGTCTGCCCATAAGCCAATACTGTCACATTATAACCTGAAAATTCAACCAGAGAACAATTTTTTATTCTGACTATAAAATGCACATCTAATGACCCTCTAAACCAACTTTGCCTTATTTTCCAACCATTGAATAATAGTAAAAAACTTTTATAATGAAATACATTAAATATTCCTAAGCAATGATCCACACTAATAGCCATACAACTACTTGTCTGTGTCATGGAAAATGTGATCCATACATGACAAATCAGCATATTTCCAAAGGATTCAAAACTACGACAAGCTGGGTATACCTAATACATCTTATAAAGTTAATATGAAAGAAAAAGACTTCAGAAAAGTTTTCAAATGTGATAAAAATAAGATGGAATCCATAAAGAAACCTATCAGACTAAATGCATCTTCTACAACGAATAAATACAAAAGTACTCAAATTATCACCAAACATATTGTAGAATGAGTAATGGCCTTACACACCTTACAACAACTCATCAAACATCTTGAATATATGACCCTACTCTTGTGAAGAAAGTAGCATTATAAAGATGTAAACTAATACTACTTGTTGGCACCAGACGCATGAAAGTTGATTGCGAAAATAATGGAATGACGCATTTAATCCATTGTGGACACGTCAGTCTGTAAGATGCCTTATTGAATGTATAAGATCCCATTGTTGTTTACTGGCCGGAAGAGATCATGTTTACTCAGCGAAGTAAATAAACTCAGTACACCACGAGACTCGAGCTGTTTGATACCCCCCATGTGTTGCTCCGCCTCGTGAGTTATTTTTCACTGGTTTCTCCTCCTATGGGACTTGTGTGGGAGGAACAAGTGGTGCCCAGACCCGGGAGCAGACTTTACATGCTCAAGTGAACTGAACTTCTGTATACGTGCAGCAAGCTGTGGTGATTACTCATGATGGCGGAGAAGGAGCAACTTGAAAGAGGACGGGCGGCTGCTCGAGGGTGGTGTACGAGAGCCTCCAAGGTTTTGCGGACTTTGCTTGAACTGCCAACTGTGCCCAGGGTGCAGCTGGAGGACGCTATAGCGGATTTAGATAAGCGTCTAGACACCTTGGACCGAGTTCAAGCGGAATATGAACTGACAATAAGTGACCCTGAGTTGTTGGAAGCAGACCTGGACAAAGCAGATAGTTTACGCAGTGGTGTTAGAGCCGTTCGGGTGCAGGCTGGCGAACTGTTGGCGAAACTGGATAAGACTGCCGTCCAAAAAGGGTCAGGAAGTAGTGAAGATAAGTCTGCAAGTGCAAGCACAGTGTCTACTAGTGCCAGTATGAACCTTCCACGGCTCGACTTGCTGAAGTTTAGTGGTGAACTAACCCAGTGGCAGTCATTCTGGGATTTGTTCCTGGCCATGGTAGACGACTCTACTCCACCAGCCATCAGCAAGTTCACCTATCTGCAGGCCTTATTGGAAGGTGAGGCCAAGTCTGCCATCCAAGGCTTGTCACTTACTGTAGTTAATTATGCTGTGGCCTGTAATCTGTTGAAGGAGTGGTATGGGAAGCCAGAGAGGATTATCTTCGCCCACATTCAAGCTCTTCTTGGCTTGAGCCTGCCGTTCAAGCCTCAAGGATCTACGACTTATGTGTCCTCCTTGAGGATGCTGCAGGATGACCTCCTGATCCACATCAGGAGTTTGGAGGCACTGGGGGTAAGTGGCAGTGAGTTTGGCCTCTTCCTCACCCCAGTGATTTTGTCTCGTCTGCCGAGTGACATCCATTTGGAGTGGTCTAGGAAGGATCGGGCCACGAAAGGGATCTCGCATGGCTGCTGGATTTTCTTAGGAAGGAGATTGAGCGCCGTGAACACTCAGACTCCTTTAAGGACGTGACTACTGCTGCAAGGACAGACGGCCGCAGTGTGAGGGAGTCTGAGAGAAGAAAGAAGTCTCCTAGTTCTGCATTTGCTCTTCAGACAGTCTCAGAGACATATTCAGGTGGGTGTGGATTTTGTAATAAGTCCCATTCCAGTGAAAAGTGCTTTAAAGTTATCAAACTTCCACGTGCAGAACGACTGGAAAATATTCGTTCTGCTGAGCTGTGCTTTAAGTGCTTAAAAAGGGGGCACGTAGCTAAAGGTTGCAAGGCAAAGTGCTCTAAGTGTAAAGGCAACCATAATGTCCTCTGCTCAAAGGATAATGTTTCACCTAAGGGCAGGGCTGTTAGGCAGCCAGCAAAGGAGAGTGAAGGGGAAACGGGAGATACCAATGTTATGCCTGGTGATCTAGTTGGTGTTTCTAATTCTTCACAGTTTAAACAAAGGTGTTGTGTCTTGCCGACAGCAAAAGTTAAAGTGTATGGAAGGCATGGCAAGTACAGTGAAGCTACCTTGTTGTTCGACTCTGGGGCAGATTGATCCTATGTGTCAAGTGAATTTGTAAGGAAGGTTAGGCCTACATGGGTATCTTCTGAACAGATGTCCTATTCTGCCTTTGGGGGAAGGAAGAGTTCTAGATCTACCCAGTGTAATATTTATGACCTGAATTTAGTGGATGTTAATAATGAAGTAGTGTGTTTACTTGTAGCTGAGGTGCCCACAATATGTGCTCCATTATTACGTCCTTGTGTTCCAGCTGAAACCCTACTGCCCTTTAAGTTTGTGCAGTTAGCAGATGAGTATGAGCGGGACAGGAAGGTAAATGCTGACATTTTGATAGGACTCAATGCCTATTGGAAATTTGTAATCCCTAACAAGAATTTGCAGGTTGAGGGACTAGTGGCTCAAGAGACGGTGTTTAGTTGGATCCTATCTGGGAATTGTGCTTCAGCATCCAAGGGAAATGTTAAGTTGTCTCAGATGTTATGCATTAACAATTTCAATGAGAATGAGTTACATAAGTTTTGGGATTTAGAGTCAGTGGGAATTTGTAACAAGGAAGTATATCCTGATGTTAGCAACCATCCTGTGTTAAAATCCTTTTCAGAGACAGTTAAGTTTAAGGATGAAAGATATGAGGTTGTTCTTCCCTGGAAATCAGAGCATAAGTGTAGCCTCCAAAATAATGAAAGGCTTGCAAGAAAAAGGTTGTTATGTTTGATGCATAAATTTAAATCCAATCCTAAACTTCAGGAGGAGTATGATGCCGTATTTGAGGGTTACGAACGGGAAGGCATCATTGAAGAGGTACCTGAGGGTGAGATGAACAGCCCATACCCGACATTCTACCTTCCTCATCATCCTGTCGTCAGGGAAGTCAGCACCACAAGTAAAGTAAGACCAGTCTCTGACGCATCTGCTGTGAGCTATAATGGAGTCTCATTAAATCACTGTCTTGAGGTGGGTCCCCCTCTTAACCCACAGTTGGTAGAGGTACTTATGAGGTTCAGAAGGTGGAAGGTTGCCGTAACTGGTGATATCACTAAAGCTTTCCTCCAGATTAACTGGTTTGCAGGTTAATCCGGTTGTCAGGAGCTGACAGTGCAGAGGAAGCCTTTGCTAAGTTTGATGAGGCACAGTCAGTTCTATCCGAGGCCAGTATGACACAGAGACAAAGATTCTTGGTTTACAGTGGTGTTTGACTAGAAATAGTTTTTCATTTGATTGTTTAGAATTGAAGGATCTTGAGGTAGCATCCACAAAGAGAGCAGTTCTCAGTGTCATCAGTAAATTATTTGATCCTCTTGGCCTTCTATGCCCAGTAATCATGATGGCAAAAATTATGTTCCAAGATATTTGGAGACTTGGACTTTCTTGGGATGAGATCTTGCCTACACAATTGCAACACCGGTTTCAGAAGTGGGTTCAAAATATAAAAGTTCTTAACACATGGCAAGTTAATCGCTGATACTTTCCAGAACTTGTATGGAACAAGCTACAAAATGTAGAACTGCATGCCTTTGGAGATGCTTCCGAGAAGGGGTATGGTGCCTGTGTATACTTAAGAGTTCCTGATAATGACGGGTCATTTAAGGTAATCTTAGTTCTAGCCAAAGGAAGGGTAGCACCTATCAAGAAATTGTCGGTGCCGAGGTTGGAATTAATGGGTGCTCTTCTGTGTGCTAGGCTATCTGTATTTGTGAAGACTTCCCTACACTTAATTGATGTACAAATGTACTGCTGGACTGATTCTAGAAGACTTCCTTACACTTAATTGATGTACAAATGTACTGCTGGACTGATTCTAAAGTAGCATTGTCATGGATAAAGGGAGACCCTAAAAGATGGAAGACTTTCGTAGCAAATAGAGTAACTGAGATTCAGAGTTTAATCCCCCCAGTTCAGTGAAAGCATATTCCTGGTAAAGATAATCCAGCAGACCTTATTTCCAGAGGTGCCTTTGCTGAAGACTTAATTTCCTGTACCTCGTGGCTGAATGGTCTTGCTTGGCTCTCTGAACACTTTACTCCCATGCAATTGGATGAGGTACCAGCAGCACTGCCCATTGTAGAGGAGGTATTCCCAGACAGCCCAGTGACATGCTTAGTGTCCGAGCATCCATCAGTAGGGACTGACTACGCCCGCTGGAGTCATTTTACAAAAGCTATTAAGTGTGTAGCTTGGGTAATAAGGTTTGTGAACAATTGTAAACCTCATGCTGTTAAATGTTTTGGGCCCTTGTTTTATACAGAGTTAGATCAAGCTAAGACAAAGTTAATAATTTGTGTTCAGAGAGAAAGGTACAGCCAAGAGATCAATGCCTTAATGCTTGGAAAGTCACTCCCTAAGAGTGCTGACATTAAGAAATTAAATCCTTTTACGGATGAAAATGGTCTTTTGAGAAGTAAGAGTCGGCTGGACCAGGCTGAATTAAGTTATGATTGCAAGTATCCTATGATTATTCCAGCAGGTCACATTGCCAAGCTGTTAGTTAGTTTCCAACATGTATTTCTGAAACACGCTGGTGTTTCCACTTTAATTTCAACATCAAGATCTTGTTACTTAATTGTCGGATTAAGAAAGCTTGCTAAGGTAGTCTGTAGAGAGTGTATGATTTGTCATAGACATCACTCACAAGCTTGCCGTCAGCCTGTAGCTCCTCTCCCAGGACTAAGAATTAACTCTGCTCCTCCTTTCACTGTGACAGGTGTAGATTATGCTGGACCACTGTTTTGTGTTGATTTTCCATGCAAGAAGCTGTACATTTTGTTATTCACTTGTGGAGTTGTACATGCAGTACACTTAGAGTTGACTAACTCTATGTCTTATGATGATTGCTTACTTGCCTTTTGTAGGTTTTCTGCCAGAAGAGGCCTTCCATCAGTTATTTACTCTGACAATGCTAAGACTTTTATTAGTATGTCTAAACAAATGCATCAGTTCTTTGGCACCCTTGCTCCCCAGTGGAAGTTTGTTGTACCCCATGCTCCATGGTGGGGTTTAACAAGATGTGAGCTAGAGACTACCTTACATGAAATTGAGGCATGTGTAAATTCCAGACCCTTAACTTTTGCCACAGATGATCCTAATTCTGTAAGCCCTTTAACACCTTCTCATTTTTTAATTGGACACACTGCTGGATTTCATAGAGAGCTTAAAGGTGATTGCCAGGTTCCTGAAATGTCACATAAGGACCAATGTGAGCGAGAAAGCCTGAGACATCAACGACTTGATAAGTTTTGGAGTGTGTGGGTGTCTGACTATTTATTGAATTTACCCCCTATCATTACAGGTTTCATACCCAGATGTAAACTAGAGAAGGGATCTATTGTGCTGGTTCGGGAAGATAATTCTCCTCGTTTGCAATGGCCCCTTGGAGTGATTGTTGAGCTATTCCCTGGGATGGATGGAATAATTCATAGTGTCAAAGTTAAGACTGCAAAGGGAGTAATTAGTAGGCCAGTGCAAAAACTGCATAACTTGGAGCTTTCATCTGCAGGGGAGGATGCTACAACAGATGAAGCTCATAGTCCCTTACCACCAACAGATGCCTTCCCAGCATACGCTCAAGGTTCTGATGAGGCTCACTCCACGACACCGTCGTCAACTTATGTGTCTAGAACAGGACGAACTGTAAAGCCTCCTCAGAGACTGAATATGTGAGATTGGAGGGTGTGTGGCCTGTGAGGTGAGCCATTTGCTGTTTTCAGATGACAGGGCTCCAGCGGCAGACTCCAGAAGCTGATGTCTGAGTATGGGGGCAAAGTATGTGTGAAAGGAGCAAATTAATGTGAACTAATGTAATGGGGAGAAGACACAGCTATATAAATGCAAGTCTGAAAGGAAAGAACTGAAAAAAAGTGAAGTACTTTTGGTATCTGAGAATGGACATGGCAGCAGGAGGAACCACAAGAGATACAGTGAATCAAAGGGTTGGAAAGAGGGCTACGGTCATGGGAGCATTAAGAAGTAAGAGAAACAAAAGGTCACTGTCTTTTAGGGCAAAGACTGGTATGGCTGAGGTTACAGTAATCCCAATGGTGTTGTACAGCTGCAAGTCTTGGGGTTTGAATGTTAAAGAATGTTATAAGATGGACATGGTGACTGATAATGTGAAATCTGGTTTTAGTGCATTGTACACAACAGTTAGAGAGTGGATGTGAGCAAATGAGACCATTGTTGATCTGTTCCTGGCACTAAGCCACAAAAGCAGGAAAGCAGAAACAAATATTCAAGGAATAACAAATGAAGCCATAGAAAGTATATCTTAGGGCAGAATGAAAGGTCCTGAGAAAAGCACAACCAATATATGGTGTGGATGGATACTTACTAAATTCGTGAGTTTTTGCCACGGGAGTTGGGTATATACATGAGTAGAAAGTGAGGGTTAAAGGTACACTAAAAATGTGAATCTGTATCAAGTATATGTCATGTCTCCATAGTAATCTAATTTTCCCAAGGACAGGGTAATGAGGAAGGTATATGCAAGGGTCTTAAAAGCAAGAGAAAGGTCTATGCTATGCTGGTGTAGGTAATGGGCAATGGGAGGTAAAAAACTGCTTTTCACAAATGGCAAGGCTCTAGCAGCAGACTCCAGAGAGGAGAAATTGGAAAACAAATATGAATAGAAGTACAGTAATGAGGTCCAGTGGGAGGACACAAAAGAGGATGGATAAATAAGTTTGAATAGGGAGGGCTTTCGATACCTCAAAGTGGATGTGGAAGCCAATGGAACCTTGGGAATTCACTAAGTCAGGGTGGAAAAGGGGGCTAATATTCTGAGGAAGGAGATATCAAAGTCTGTTAGTGCAAAGCTAAGTATGCTTGAAAGTATAGCAATCCAGACTGTTGTAGAAATGTATTGCTTCTCCTGAAAAATGCAAGAGGGGAAGAGGGTGGATGTGTTGGATGTGAAATGCCTGGGGACTATATTTGGTGTTAACTGGGTTGATTGTGTAAGGAATGATGGTGCAGTCTGAGAAAGAGATGACCAGGGTGTGCTAAAATGGTTTGGATGTATAAAGAGGACAAACAAAGCAAGGATCTAAGCAAGTGTCAAAGATGAAGAAGGTGGAAACATGCATGTGATTTAATGAGCTGGATCTATGTGGTACATGGGGAGGCAATGTGCTGTTAAAGGGCTAACCAGGGCACATGAAATGGTAAAGGTAAACCATAACAGTATGTGGGGCTTGGCTGTGGGTTCAAAGTGGATGTGGAAGCCAATGGAACCTTGGGAATTAACTGAGTCTGGGTGGAAAAGGGGGCTAATATTCTGGGGAAGGAGATGTCAAAGTCTGTTAGTGCAAAGATAAGTATGCTTGAAAGTATAGCAATCCAGATTGTTGTAGAAATGTATTGCTTCCCCTGAAAAATGCAAGAGGGGAAGAGGGCGGATGTGTTGGACATGAAATGCCTGGGGACTATATTTGGTGTTAACTGGGTTGATCGTGTAAGGAATGATGGTGCAGTCTGAGAAAGAGACGACCAGGGTGTGCTAAAACGGTTTGGATATATGAAGAGGACAAGCAAAGCAAGGATCTAAGTACGTGTCAAAGATAAAGAAGGTGGAAACATGCATGTGATTTAATGAGCTGGATCTATGTGGTACATGGGGAGGCAATGTGCTGTTAAAGGGCTAACCAGGGCAAATGAAATGGTAAAGGTAAACCATGACAGTACGTGGGACTTGGCTGTGGATTCTAGGTAATGGTAAACCATGGAAGTGTGTGGATTCTACATACATTGTAAATAAAGATACACACTTATTGCTACCTCACTAAGGCAGACGCAAAGGGGTATACAATAATAATATAAATTACAAGATTTCTAAAACAGCATACTTCTACAGTGGTTTCAGTGCATTATACATGACAGCTAGAGACTGAGTGTGAATGAATGTGGCCTTTGTTGTCTTTTCCTAGCACTACCTCACACACATGCGGGGGAGGGGGTTTTCATTTCATGTGTGGCGGGGTGGCGACGGGAATGAATAAAGGCAGACAGTAAGATATATGTACGTGTGTATATATGTATGTCTGTGTGTGTGTGTATATATATATATGTATACGTTGAAATGTATAGGTATGTATATGTGCGTGTGCGGACGTGTATGTTATTGTATATACATGTGTATGTGGGTGGGTTGGGCCATTCTTTCGTCTGTTTCCTTGCACTACCTCGCTAGCATGGGAGACAGCGACAAAGTATAATAAAAAAATAATAAAAACTTCTACAGATCTATTAATTCTCTGCCATAGTTTACAAAACTTACTAACTGCCAATTAATCTACAAATGTGTACAGAACAAATGAGAATACTCATCATATAATGTATAATTCACCCATGTAACATAAACAAAGCAATATGCAATGTTTGAAAATAAAAGTGAACTAACATAAAATTCGGAGGAATTTTATAATAAACTAAGGACAACAGTAATCTAACCTTTAAAAAGATTCTTTACCACATTCTTCACAGCTGTCTCGTATATATAACCTTGGGAACTGTCTGATGCATATGCAAAGTCAAAAGTGAAAGCCTTTTCTGTTCCCCTCACAACAACCTGAGGGAAAAAAAAAATCAACTGCACAACTACAAAAACAGTAATGGTTTATATGCTTGTCTAAACTTGGACATGTTGCTGGGCTGTGCCCACTAGAGGTTGCACCATGAATGAAAAGTCACCTCTGGGAAAGTTAAATCATTGGGAGGACAGTCAAGTCAAAGAAATTATCACTCCAATGGAGTCCAGATTTCCCTTCTACTAGAGGGCTGAAGGAGCATCTAGAAAGGCCCTGGGTAACAACAGGACTCCTTTGTAGAAATTGGTCATAGGGAGATTTTTTCCCTAACTAATCATCATCTGCATTAGCGAGAAAGCACCAGGAACAAAGGAAGAAAGGCTACATTTGCTCACATCCATTCTCAAGCTGCTAAGTGCAATGCACAAGAACCACAGCCCCCTGTCCACAACAAGGCCCCATGGTTACAATAACCACCTCATGCTCTGGTTCAGTCCACTGATAGCACATTGACCCCTGCATAGCATACCATTGCAACTCATTCTATTCCATGCATGCTTTTCACCCTCATGCATGTTCAGGACCCAATCACTCAAAATCTATTTCACCCCATTCTTTCACCTCCAATTTAGTTTATCCCTTCTTGTTCCCCCCATTTCTAACAAATATATCTTTTTGTCAATCTTTGCTCAGTCATTCTCTACATATGTAAAAACCATTTCCACACAACCTCTGCAGCTCTTTCAACTAGACTCTTTATTACTACACCTCCCTCTTGCCCATTTATTACTTACTCGATCAAATCACCTCCCACCACATATTGTTCTCAAACATTTAATTTCCAACACTTACATCCTCATCCACACATATTCATCTACAACCCATGCCTCACATTCATATAGCATAATTGGAACTGCAATACCTTCAAACACGCCCATTTTTGCTCTTGCAGATGATGAAGAAGAAGAAAAGAAGAGAAAGACAAAGAGAGAGACAACGACAAAAAAGAAGAAGAAAAGAAGAAAATAAGAATAAAAAAGAAGGCTATTCAATGTATGTATGGATCAGGGTGAAGTGCCTAAGGATTGGCAGAATACATGCATAGTGCCATTGTACAAAGGCAAAGAGGATAAAGGTGAGTATCAAAACTATAGAGGAACAAATCTGTTGAGTATTCCTGGGAAATTATATGGGAGGGTATTGATAGAGAGGGTGGCAGTATGTACAGAGTGTTAGACTAGGGAAGAGCAGTGTGGTTTCAGAAGTGGAAGAGGACGTATGGATCAGATGTTTGCTTGAAGAATGTGCGAGAAAAACAGATGGATTTGTATGTAGCATTTATGGATCTGGATAAGTCATATGATAGGGTTGATGGAGATGCTTTGTGGAAGGTTCTAAGAGTATATGGTGTGGGAGGTAAGTTGCCAGAAACAGTGAAAAACTTTTACCAAGGATGTAAAGCATGTGTGTGAGTGGGAAGAGAGGAGAGTGATCAGTTCCCAGTGAATGTTGGTTTGCAGCAGGGATGTGTGATGTCCCCTTGGTTGTTTAATTTCTTTATGGATGGGGTGGTTAGGGAGGTAAGTGCTAGAGTTTTAGAGAGAGGGGTGAGAATGCAGTCTGTTGTGGATGAGAGGGACTGGGAAGTGAGTCAGTTGTTGATCGCTGATGATACAGCTCTAGTGGCTGATTCTTGTGAGAAACTGCAGAGGTTGATGACTGAGTTTGGAAAAGTGTGTGAAAGGAGAAAGTTGAGAGTAAATGTGAATAAGAGCAAGATAATTAGGTTCAGCAGGGTTGTGGTACAAGTTAAATGAGGTGTAAGTTTAAATGGAGAAAAATTGGAGGAAGTGAAGTGTTTTAGATATTTGGAGTGGACTTAGCAGCAGATGGAACCATGGATGCGGAACTGCATCACAGGGTGGGGCAAGAGGAGAAGGTTCTAGGAGCAAAGAAGAATGTGTGGAAGGAGAGTACTTTATCTAGGAGCAAAAAGGGTATGTCTGAAGGAATAGTAGTTCCAACAATATCATATGGTTGCAAGGCATGGGCTATAGATAGGATTGTACAGGGGAGGGTGGATGTGTTGGAAATGAAATGTTTGATGACAACATGTGGTGTGAGGTGGTTTGATTAAGTAATGAAAGGGTAAGAGAGATGTGTGGAAATAAAGAGTATGATTGAGAGAGCAGAAGAGGGTGTGTTAAAATGGTTTGGACATATGGAGAGAATAAAGGAAAGACTGACAAAGAAGATATGTGTCAGTAGTGGAGGAAACAATAAGCAGACCAAATTGGAGATGGAAGGATTGAGTGAAAAAGATTTTGAGCAATTGGGGCCTGACCATACAGGAGGGTGAGATGAGTGCAAGGCATAGAGTGAATTGGAACAATGTGATATACTGGGGTCGACGTGCTATCAATAGACTGAACCAGGGCATGTGAAGTATCTGGGGTAAATCATGGAAAGGTCTATGGGGACTGGATGTGGATAGGGAGCTGTGGTTTCAGTGAATTACACATGACAGCTAGAGACAAAGTGTGAACGAATGTGGCCTTTTTGTCTGTATTCCCAGTGCTGTCTTGGTGAAGCAGGGGATAGCGATGCTGTCTTCCTGTGGGGCGGGGTAGCAACAGGAATGGATGAAGACAAGCAAGTATGAATATGCACTTGAGTATGTAGGTAATGTCAGCATATGTGTATGTACATATTGATATGTATATGTGCGCGTATAGGCATTTATGTATATATATATGTGAATGGGCCATTCTTCATCTGTTTCCTGACACTACCACAATGATGCAGGAAACAGTGATTAAGTATGATAAATATAAATAATACATACCATCAATCAGAACAGAAAGGTGTGAAACAATATGCATTCTCCTGCTTTGAAGAGGAATCATAAAAACTAATGCAGTGTGTGTGGCAGTGAACAAGTTGGACATCATAAACGATGTGTGACTAGTTTTCTGATAAGAATGCAAACAAACCTGAGGAGATCCCTGTGATATATCGATACACTCCTCGCACCCTTCACGTCTCTCTCTATGACTGAGCGGTCGCATCCTCACAGCTACCCTTACTGGGATCACCTTACATGTGTTGCCTTCCTCACACCCCATCCTGAAAGAAATAATCATCTAATAAATGTAAAACTAGAATATGCCTTTAATAACATTCATGTTTACTAAATTGTGATTTCCATCACAAAGAAAAAATGGTTCAGTTTAATGATCCTAGGTTTAAACAGAGACATTAATACCTCTTTTGTATGACGTCATAAAATGGTTTAAAATACTAAATACACTGCTAAAAGTGGTACAGCTATTATTATGCTGTGTATGCAAGAAACAAATATCTGCGTAATCTACTTCCTGCAGAAATAAATGACCCGGTTAGGTTTCAGCTTATGTCACATACCTGTAGCTTGATATAAAAGATAAAATCCTTCCCAAAGGTCTGTGTTCATCCAAAAGCTTATCTCAGTACCAATGGCATTTTGCTCATTATTTTCACGCACCATTTTGCCTTTTTATGCCTATTAGGCACCTAATATAACCATGTATCAAAGCAGTTCAATAAGAAATATTGTGCTATGTTGATTTAAAAGATAAAAAGGAGTGACAATGTTGTTGATTGGTTAATTAGTATTTTCAATGTATGTTTCAAGGTGAGGTGCAAGTGGTCTGGCAGAATGCATGTATAGTGTCACTGTATCCTTTGTATACAAAGGCAGGAAAAACAAAAGTGAATTCTTGAATTACAAAGGTATAATTCTGTTGAGTTTTCCGATTAAGTCATATGGGAGAGTATAACTGAGTGGGTGAAGGCAAGTACAGTGGAACAATGAGATTTCAAAAGTGATAAGAGGATCTGTGGATCAGATGTTTGCTTTAAAAAATGAGTGTGAGGAATACCTAGAGAAACAGAAGGGTTTGTATGTCACATTCATGGATCTTGAAAAAGCATATGATAGGGATGATAGATGCCTTGAGAAAGGTTTTACGAATATTTGGTGTGGGAGGAAATCTGTCGGAAGCAGAGAGTTTTCACCAAGGGTGTAATGACTGAGTACATGTAGGAAGAGAGGAAAGTGAGTGGTGTCAAGTGAAGGTAGGTCTGTGGCAGGGGTGGGTGATGTTACCATGGCTGTTAAATTTGTTTATGGATGGGCTGGTAAGGGAGGCAAATGTAAGTGTCTCAGGGAGAGGGGGCATGGGAAGTAAGTCAGTCACAGTTTCAAGTGAGAAATTGCAGAAATTGGAGACTAAGTTTGGAGGAGCGTGTGAAAGGACGTAGATTAGAGTACATAAGAATTAAAGCAAAGTCATTAGATTTGCCAAGGTGGAGGAACAGGTTAGTTGAGGTTTAATTACAAAGAGAAAAATTGAAGTGAAGTGTTTTAGATAGCTGGGAGTGGATACAGCAGCAAATGGACTAATGAAGAGGGTCATAGTAGAGTGAGGGTGTGAAGACTCTAGATGCACTGAAGAATGTGTGGAAAGAGAAGTTGTTACCTGTGTAGACAAAAAATGGGTATGTTTGAAGGTATAATAGCCCTAACAGCATTCTAGGGATATGAGGCTTGGACTACAGGTGTGGATGTGTTGGAAATGAAATGTTTGAGGACAATACGTGATGTGACATGGTTTGATCAAGTGAGTAATAAAAGGGCAAGAGAGAGATGTGGTAATAAAGTGTGGTTGAGGGAGCAGAAGAGGGTGTGCTGAAATGGTCTGGACATACAGAGAGAATGAGTGAGGAGAAGTTGACAAGGACAAGGAGATGAGGAAGACCAAACTGGAAATGGAGGTATCTGGGCCTGAACAAGTAGTAGGCTGAAAGGCATGCACAGTATAAAGTGAACTGGAATGATGTTGCATTCAGGGATCAATGTTCTGTTAATGGCCTGAAACAGGGCATGTGATGTGGTTGGGGTAAACTATGAAAAGGTCAGCAGGGCCTGGTTTTGGAGCATTGCACATGACATCTAGAGCGAATGCTGCCTTTTTTCATGTTTCTGGTACTACCTTATTAAAGAGGGAAACAGTGATCTAGTATACAAAAAAGAAAATCATTTTGTTGAGTTTACCTGTTGAGTTGTACAGGAGAGTGGTTACTTAGAGGGAGGTGGCATATGCAGAACGTCAGACTAGGAGAGCAATGTGGCTTTACGAGTGGGAGAGTATGTGTAGAACAGGTGTTTGCTCTGAAGAATCTGTTTATAAAAATACTTAAGAGGAAGAATCTGTACATAGCATTTATGAACTGGAGAAAAACTATGATAAAAATAACAGATATCCCTTGTGGAAGGTGTTATGAATATCTATCACAAAAGTTAAGCTACAAAAAGTAGTAAGAAGGTTCTATCATTAGTAAGGTGTGTGCAATCAGGGAGGAAGGAGGGTGAGTGGTTACAGGTGAAGGTGGGTCAGCAACAAGGGTTGGTGACATCTCCATGGATTTTAAATATTCACATTTGGGGCACTGAGGGAAGTAAATGCAAGAGTTCTGGGGAGAAGGGGAGGTCTACAGTCTGGCGACAAGTTGGAGACAATGTCAACTACCAAGTCTTTCTCATAACCAGATTCCTGGAGCTTATTTCCAGCAAAATAATAATCATGTTATGGTTTTCTTTTGCTGTGCCCTATCCTCACTTTATATTTACCAGGGGGGAACCTCAATAACTATGTATCACACTAGCTATGGGATTTATCAAGGCCCCCTTGTAAGATCCCATGGTGCCATCGATCCATCATGAGAAGGCTCCTGTGACATGACCTCTGTTCCATTCTATAAAACAATCTATCCTTTGAAGGAGTCTCCTCTTTATTCTGGCCCGTTGTTCTGGCTTCTTAATAAGCTTCCTATGGAGTAGTGTCAAATGATTTCTAGCAATCCACCCAGCCTTTCCTTCTGTTGAAGACAGAGTTTATTCTCTTGAAGAAATCTTAAAGGTTAGTCACACATACCCTACTTTCCCTAATATCGTGCTGTCTCACTGAAGTAAAGTCTGTAGTTTAGTTCCTCTCCACTGTCACTTTCCTTGCAGATATGTATGATGTTTGTCTTCTATCCCCTTGGGACTCTGCTCTTTTCTAGTGACATCATGAAAAGTACTTCAAGAGGTGTGTCTAGTGTATCTGCACACATATTCAGCACACACAGTGAATTTCATCAGGACCTTGAGGTTTGCATGGGTCAAGACCTTTTTGTATTAAAACCATCTATAGATGTCACAATGCTTTTCAGAACTTCCTTCCTGTGCCCACTCACTGGTGTTCAGGCAGTAGTATCCTACAAAATGAAAACACTTTTGAACTTGCTATTCAGTTCCTTCACATGACCTCACACCATCCTCCATGATTCTTCCCTCTGAATCCCAACATAATTAATTGCTCTTTGACTGAAAGTTTGCTCCTGATGTATTCATGGATACATTTTGGATTTTCTCCTATCCTGTCCTCATTATTCTTTTCAAAGTTTCTTTGTTCCTATTTTCTTATTCTACTATAATTGTTCCTCACCCTCTTATACATTACAAATGGTAGAAGACTAGAATGTTGCTTACATCTTAAATCCTTCCCCATATATCTAGGGTTAAAGGTACCCTCATCCCCACACCTTCACTGTAAATGTCAAAAAAAAATTTCATTGTAATACTCAGCTTAATAACTATAAAATTCCAATTCCCAATTAATATTACCACAGAAATTGATATTATGTATAGTCTCCATTATTATATCCACCCTTACAGTCTTATCTCTGCTCTTTTAACATCTACTTTCTTGGCATTATAAAACTTAAACACTAGATGATCCGTTTTTTCCTATCTGGTGTATCACATATTCTCAATATCCATAAAAGGATGAGTGAAGAGATCATTCAATAATGATGGTGCATCACTCCCTCTCATTATAGTGGGTTCATTTATATGATGGATTTGGGAAAATTTCCTACATTCACTCTTAAAAACTTGTGTCACTGTGATTCTGTCACTATGAGAATCCAAATTCCCCAAATCCACTTCTTAATGACTTAAATCCCCCATAATCAGTATTCTATCTTCTTTGAGAGCACATTTCACTGCTTCATGTACCCTCCTAATTGTTTCTTCATTATTACTGTGCAAATGTCCCAGATCATTAAAATTCTTTAGAGGATTATAAAATATTAATCCTATTAAGCAACCCTTTCCCATAGTTACCTGTCCAAGTGTGCACTGTTTAAAAGGCCATTTGCAGTACTGTTATCCTGAAACTTGTGGTTTTCTCTTATTAAAAGGGCCAAATCAACCTCCTCCTTACTGACATGTACCCTTATGTACAGAAAAGGTGAGATCTTGTATCTCCAGTAAGCTTTGCTTCCATTATTCCAACCATGTATCGGGTACATTTTCCCTCATATTATCCAAACATCCAAGCTCTTCATTTACCATCATCAATCAGCATTAATATACGATCATCAATCAGCATTAATATACTTTACTTTCCATCAAACATTATCACCACCTGTCATTCCTGCCCTCTCTGCTTTGGCAATGTTCTCATGTCTAATGCCACATCACATACTCGCAGATTCTCAAAGATGCTCTTCTGACAGGAGGCCTCCTGTGGAGATCCTCTTCTCTCAGTTCCTCGTCTGAACTGAAATTTATTTTCAGGTCATGTCCAGTTGTGGGTGTTTTCTCGTTATAATTCTATTTCTGGGCTTGGTTTTCCTAGAAACGATCTAGTCTTGCTTCAGAGGACTGTATTGATGGAGCTCTTAGTACTTCCTCTGGTAGGCTGTTCCATGTTTCTACTCTTCTTGGTGTAAATGAATATTTCCTAATATCCAAACTTGCTCTTGATTCATACAGTATAAACTGGTGCTCAAGAAGTTTTCCAACCACAATGCTCGTCTCTTTAATATGTTTCAGAAACATTCCATACACCCAATTGCCTTTTACTTGTATCCAACGTTTCATTTATTTTTCTATGTAGAAAACTCTTTCAATACTTTTGGTAAGCCTTCTCTCTGATATAATCCTCGTTCTTTAAATTTACCCCCATCGCACCACCATTTAGTGTACTCTCCTCTTAAAGAATTACCTTTCGACATTACGTCAACTTATACAATATAACGAGGGAAAAGCCTCGTGAGATCTAGTTATGCCTATACACCTCAGTATCATAAATGACGGAAAACAACGAGAAAAGACAAAAGTTATTAGATCACCTGGTTTGTTGTCTTGTGTTTTGAAGTTTAAATGTGTGGACGACTCCTGTTCTCTGATTGGTCGGGCCGACGCATGCGCACACCAGTGGACAAGGTGAAGTTCGCAATGCGAGTGAATTATTAGGACGCCAATATTAGACGGTAGTATATCTGGTATGGTGTACATTAATCACTTAGATTAATTATGATATGATTTATCCTCATAGAATGTTTGTTTTGAGTTTTATAAGAGATTTTATAGTTTGTATATGAATGTTTATGGTTGTGGGTCTGTTGTGTGAATGTGCAAGTATGCTCTCATGTCCGCATTCATGTATTACTTATATAGCAATGAATATTTTGAAATTGAATTTGAACACACTTTTGCAACAGGACGAGATGTTATTTCGGCTCGTTCGGGCATATCATTTAAGAATTTTCCAAAGTAAAATGATAATTTTGCCCCAGTAATGAAAATATAAATCTATCTCAACAAAAGTGGCATATCTCCATTAAAAGCAAGAATTGCCTGAATTACCGCTTCTAATACGACGTCAGAAAATTACTTATCTCGAAACAAAAGTAATCATTATCATTATGGAACAAAATCATATGCGGAAAATCGTAAAAGCCCAGACTTGGCATAATAGGAGAAACATCATATCGTACCAGACTGAAAAAAAAATCATTGTATTCATCTCTGGAGATTGACAGTGGACTTAGTATATACTAGTACACTCTGCAAAGGAATTAGGAAAAATAATTACATCAATGACAATATCATGACAATAGCCTGTTGGAAGTTGTTTCAGATGTTAGTAAACGACGATAGATGTTAGTTTCACTGCAAAAGGCACCGTAGTTTACTCCAAGAAGATGACGATAGTGTAATTGCAATATTTATATTGATACACTACATGACGATAGTGTACCGCAACAGCTAGATAGACAGATACACTACATGATAGACTATGAAGATTATCAGAGGGATTCACACAATATCAACGGTTTTCGAGAGAGCATCCATGAAAAGATATTGCTGGGTGGAGCCAGCAAGCAGCCATCCATTCATTCATCCTGGTATACATAATTTCTAAGAAAGTTATCATGTTACTTTGGACGTTATGTGCAGAGGTGCGCTACTCCCGGTTGCAATGTGGATTCCTTTCGAATGATAAGCTCTTGTGACTAGTTCCTCTGGGGACAAACTGTGCCTCCCTGAAGATGAATTTTCACAAGCGATGTAACAATGCCATACAGGCGGAATCCGGTAACACTGATCGTGTGTGTGTGTATATATATATATATATATATATATATATATATATATATATATATATATATATATATATATATATATATATCCCTGGGGATTGGGGAGAAAGAATACTTCCCACGTATTCCCTGCGTGTCGAAGAAGGCGACTAAAAGGGGAGGGAGCGGGAGGCTGGAAATCCTCCCCTCTTTTTTTTTTTAATTTTCCAAAAGAAGGAACAGAGAAGGGGGCCAGGTGAGGATATTCCCTCAGAGGCCCAGTCCTCTGTTCTTAACGCTACATTGCTGATGCGGGAAATGGCGAATAGTTTAAAATATATATATATATATATATATATATATATATATATATATATATATATATATATATATATATATATATATATATATACCGCATGTCTCCATGGTTGTTTAATTTGTTTATGGATGGGGTTGTTAGGGAGGTAAATGCAAGAGTCTTGGAAAGAGGGGCAAGTATGAAGTCTGTTGGGGATGAGAGAGCTTGGGAAGTGAGTCAGTTGTTGTTCGCTGATGATACAGCGCTGGTGGCGGATTCATGTGAGAAACTGCAGAAGCTGGTGACGGAGTTTGGTAAAGTGTGTGGAAGAAGAAAGTTAAGAGTAAATGTGAATAAGAGCAAGGTTATTAGGTACAGTAGGGTTGAGGGTCAAGTCAATTGGGAGGTGAGTTTGAATGGTGAAAAACTGGAGGAAGTGAAGTGTTTTAGATATCTGGGAGTGGATCTGTCAGCGGATGGAACCATGGAAGCGGAAGTGGATCATAGGGTGGGGGAGGGGGCGAAAATTTTGGGAGCCTTGAAAAATGTGTGGAAGTCGAGAACATTATCCCGGAAAGCAAAAATGGGTATGTTTGAAGGAATAGTAGTTCCAACAATGTTGTATGGTTGCGAGGCGTGGGCTATGGATAGAGTTGTGCGCAGGAGGATGGATGTGCTGGAAATGAGATGTTTGAGGACAATGTGTGGTGTGAGGTGGTTTGATCGAGTAAGTAACGTAAGGGTAAGAGAGATGTGTGGAAATAAAAAGAGCGTGGTTGAGAGAGCAGAAGAGGGTGTTTTGAAATGGTTTGGGCACATGGAGAGAATGAGTGAGGAAAGATTGACCAAGAGGATATATGTGTCGGAGGTGGAGGGAACGAGGAGAAGAGGGAGACCAAATTGGAGGTGGAAAGATGGAGTGAAAAAGATTTTGTGTGATCGGGGCCTGAACATGCAGGAGGGTGAAAGGAGGGCAAGGAATAGAGTGAATTGGAGCGATGTGGTATACAGGGGTTGACGTGCTGTCAGTGGATTGAATCAAGGCATGTGAAGCGTCTGGGGTAAACCATGGAAAGCTGTGTAGGTATGTATATTTGTGTGTGTGGACGTGTGTATGTACATGTGTATGGGGGGGGTTGGGCCATTTCTTTCGTCTGTTTCCTTGCGCTACCTCGCAAACGCGGGAGACAGCGACAAAGTATAAAAAAAAAAAAAAAAAAAAAAAATATATATATATATATATATATATATATATATATATATATATATATATATATATATTATCCTGGGGATAGGGAAGAAAGAATACTTCCCACGTATTCCCCGCTGTCGTGGAAGGCGAGTAGAATGGCAAAAGGTTAGAGCAAATGACGTAAGTAGAGTCGGTGAGGGATGGGATGTATTGAGGGAAGCAGTGATGGCATGTGCAAGAGGTGCATATGGCATCAGAAAGGTGGGAAGTGGGAAGATTGGAAAGGGTAATGAGTGGTGGTATGGAGAAGTAAAGATGTTAGTAAAAAAGAAAAGGGAGGCGTTTGGACGACCCGTACAAGGAAGGAATGCAAATGACTGGGAGATGTATAAAAGAAAGCGGCAAGAGGTCAAGAGGAAGGAACAAGGGCTGAAAAACAGGGCAATTGAGAGTTGGGGTGAGAGAGTATCATTAGATTTTAGGGATAATGAAAAGACGTTTTAGAAGGCGGTAGATAGTGTGTGTAAGACAAGAGAACAAAGAGCTCTGGTCACAGAGATGGTTTGGTTAAGAGAGAGAAGAGGTGGTGAAAGCCTTGCGTAAGATGAAATCTGGCGAGGCAGCGGGTTTGGATGATATTGCAGTTGAATTCATTAAGAAACGGAGTGACAGTGTTGTTGATTGGTTGGTAAGGATATTCAGTTTATGTATGGATCATGGTAAAGTGCCTGAGGATTGGCGGAATGCATGCATTGTACCATTGTACAAAGGCAAATAGGATAGAGGTGAATGTTCAAACAACAGTGGCATAAGTTTTTAGAGCATTCCTGGAAAAATTATATGGGAGGGTAGTGATTGAGAGGGTGAATGCATGTACAGAGCTTCAGATTAGGGAAGAGCAGTGTGGTTTCAGAAGAGGTAGAGGATATGTGGATCAGGTGTTTACTTTGAAGAATGTGTGTGAGAAATACTTAGAAAAACAGATAGATTTGCATGTAGCATTTATGGATCTGGAGAAAGCATATGATAGGGTTGATAGAGATGCTTTGTGGAAGGTTTTAAGAGTATATGGTGTGGGAGGTAAGTTGCTAGTAACAGTGAAAAGTTTTTATGGAGGATGTAAGGCATGTGTACGTGTAGGAAGAGAGGAAAGTGATTGGTTCCCAGTGAAGGTCGGTCTGCGGCAGGGATGTGTGATGTCTCTACAGCTGTTTAATTTGTTTATGGATGGGGTTGTTAGGGAGGTGAATGAAAGAGTTTTGGAGAAAGTGGCGAGTACGCAGTCTGTTGTGGATGGGAGGGCCTGGGAAGTGTCAGTTGATGCTCGCTGACGATACAGCGCTGGTGGCTGAGTCGTATGAGAAACTGCAGAAGTTGGTGACTTAGTTTGGTAAAGTGTGTGAAGGGAGAAAGTTGAGAGTAAATGTGAATAAGAGCAAGGTTATTAGATACAGTAGGGTTGAGGGACAAGTCAATTGGGAGGTAAGTTTGAATGGAGAAAAACTGGAGGAAGTGAAGTGTTTTAGATATCTGGGAGTGGATTTGGCAGCGGATGGAACCATGGAAGCGGAAGTGAGTCATACGGTGGGGGAGGGGGGCGAAGGTTCTGGGAGCGATGAAGAATGTGTGGGAGGATAGAACAGTATCTCGGAGAGCAAAAATGTGTATGTTTGAAGGAATAGTGGTTCCAGCACTATCATATGGTTGCGAGGCATGGGCTATAGATAGGGATGTGCGGAGAATGGTGGATGTGTTGGAAATGAGATGTTTGAGGACAATATGTGGTGTGAGGTGGTTTGATCGAGTAAGTAATGAAAGGGCGTGAGAGATGTGTGGTAATAAAAAGAGTGTGGTTGAGAGAGCAGAGGAGGGTGTGTTGAAATGGTTTGGTCACATGGAGAGAATGAGTGAGGAAAGGTTGACAAAGAGGATATATGTGTCAGAGGTGGAAGGAACGAGGAGAAGTGGGAGGCCAAACTGGAGGTGGAAAGATGGAGAGAAAAAGATTTTGAGCGATCGGGGCTTGAATATAGAGAAGGGTGAAAGGCGTGCAAGGAATAGAGTGAATTGGAACGATGTGGTATACCGGGGTCGATGTGCTGTCAATGGACTGAAGCAGGATAAGTGAAACGTCTGGGGTAAACCATTAAAAGGTCTGTTGGGCCTGGATGTGGAGCTGATGTTTCGGTGCATTATACATGACAGCTAGAGGCCGAGTGTGAACGAGTGTGGCTTTTTCTGTCTGTTTTCCTGGCGCTACCTCGCTGAAGCAGGGGGTCGCGATGCTGTTTGCAGTGGGGCGGGGTTGCATTGAGAATGGATGAAGGCAAGCAAGTATATATATATATATATATATATATATATATATATATATATATATATATATATATATATATATATATATATATATATATATTAGAAGCAGTGAAAAGTTTTTATCGAGGATGTAAGGCATGTGTACGTGTAGGAAGAGAGGAAAGTGATTGGTTCTCAGTGAATGTAGGTTTGCGGCAGGGGTGTGTGATGTCTCCATGGTTGTTTAATTTGTTTATGGATGGGGTTGTTAGGGAGGTGAATGCAAGAGTTTTGGAAAGAGGGGCAAGTATGAAGTCTGTTGGGGATGAGAGAGCTTGGGAAGTGTCAGATGTTGTTCGCTGTATGAAACAGCGCTGTGCGGATTCAGTGAAGAAACTGCCAGAAGCGGATGACGGAGTTTGGGTAAAGTTTGTGGAATAAGAAAGATAATATAAATGTGAATAAGAGCAAGGTTATTAATACAGTATGGGATGAGGGTCAAGTCAATTTGGGATGAGATTTGAATAGGTGAAAAACAGAGGAAGTGAAGTGTTAGATATCTGGGAGTGGATCAGTCAGCGGAAGGAACCATGAAGCGGAAGTGGATCATAGTGGTGGGGGAGGGGGCGAAAATATTTTGGAGCCTTGAAAATGGATGTGGAAGTTCTGAGAACATTATCCGGAAGCAAAAATGGAATGATTGAAGGAGATCGTATTCCAACATATGTAGTATTGTTGCGAGCGGTGTGCAATGGATATGAGTTGTGCGGCAGGAGGATGGATGTGCTGGAAATGAGCTTTTGGAGAGGACCAATGTGAGGTGTTGAGGTGTGTTTGAACGATTAATTAACGTAAGGTAAGAAGAGATGTGTGGAAATAAAAAGAGCGTGGATGGAGAGAGCATAAATGAGTTTTTTGAAATGGTTAGTGGCACAATGAGAGAAAGTGAGTGAGGAAAGAATTGACCAAGAGAAATAATGTGTCGGAAGGTGGAGGGAACGAGTGAGAAAGAGGGAACCAAAATTGATGGTGGAAAATGGAAGTGAAAAAGATTAGTGTGATCGGGGCCTGAACAATGCAGGAGGGTTGAAAGGAGGGCTAGGAATAGAAGTGAATTGTGAGCGATGTTGTTAGACAGGGGTTGACGTGCTGTCAGTGGATTGAATCAAGGCATGTGGAATGCGACTTGGGTAAACCATGGAAAGCTGTTGTAGGTATGTATATTGTGTGTGTGGACGTGAGTGTATGTACATGTGAATGGGGGGGTTGGGCATTTTCTTTCGTCTGTTTCCATTGCCGCTTAACCACGCAAACGCGGTAGACAGCGACAAAGTATCAAAAAAAAAAAAAAAAAAAAAAATATATATATAATATATAATATATATATATATATATATATATATAATATATATTATTATCCTGGGGATAGGGAAGAAAGAATACTTCCCACGTTATTCCCCGCTTCCCGAGGAAGGCTATAGAAAGGCAAAAGGTTAGAGCAAATGACGTAAGTAGAGTTCGGTGATTGGATGGGATGTATGAGAGGGAAGCACGTGATGTGCAAGAGCAAAGCGGTTCATATGGCATCAGAAAGGTGGGAAGAGGGAAGATTGGAAAGGGTAATGAGTGGTGGTATGGAGAAAGTTAGAGGATGTTAGAAAAAAAGAAAAGGGAGGCGTTTGGACGACCCGTACAAGGAAGGAAAGCAACTGACTGGAGATGGTAAAAAGAAAGCGGCAAGAGGTCAAGAGAAGGAACAAGGGCTGGAAAAACAGGGCAATTGAGAGTTGGTGGTGAGAGAGATCAATATATATTAAGGGATGAAATGAAAAAGAACTTTTTAGAAGGCGGTAGATAGTGTGTGTAAGACAAGAGAACAAAGAGCTCTGGTCACAGAGATGGTTTTGGTTAAGAAAAAGAGGTTGGGAAAGCCCTTGCTTAAGATGAAATCTGCGAGGCAAGCGTGATTGGATGATATTGCAGTTGAATTCATTAAGAAACGGAGTTGACATTGTTGCTGATTGGTTTGTATAGGATATACATTTTTATTGATATTGGAACATTGGTAACTGTAGTCCAGCGGATTGGCGGAATGCATGCATTTGTACAATTGTACAAACTGCAAATAGGATAGAGGTGAATGTTCACACAACCGTGGCAAAAGTTAAGAAGAGAATTCCTTGAAAAATTAAATGGGAGGTTTAGTGATTGAGAGGGTTGAATGCATTGTACAGAGCTTCAGATAAGGGAAGAGCCTGTGGGTTTTCAGGAATAGGAAGATGATAAGTGGAATTCAGGTGTTTAACTTTGAAGAAATGGGTGAGAAATACTTAGAAAAAACAGATAGATTTGCATAGCATTTAATGGATCTTGAGTAAAGCATATGATGAGGATGATAGAGATGCTTTGTGGAATGATTTAAGGAGATATGGAGGGGAGGTAAGTTGCTAGTAACAGTGAAAAGTATTAATATGGAGGCATGTAAGGCATGTGTACATGTAGGCAGAGAGAAAGTGATTGGTTCCCAGTGAAGGTCGGTCTGCGGTCAGTGATGTGTGGATGTCTCAACAGCAGGTTTAATTTATGGATGGGGATGTTAGGGAAGGTGAATGAAAGAGTTGTGGAGAACAGTGGCGAGTACGCAGACTGTTTGAGATGTGGAGGGGGACCTGGGAAGTGTCAGTTGATGCTCCTGACGATACAGCGCTGGTGGCAGAGTCGTATGAGAAACTGCAGAGTTGGGTGATAGTTTGGTTAAAGTGTGTGAGGGAGAAAGTTGAGATGTAAATGTGATAGAGCAAGGTTATTAGATACAGTAGGGTTTGAGGGAAAGTCAATTGGGAGGTTAAGTTTGAATGGAGAAAACTGAGGGAATAGAACGTAGTGATTGTTAAGTAATATAATAGGGTTTGAAAGATAGTGAAGGTAAAAGTTAGTTGTTTTAGATATCTGGAGTGGATTTGGCAGCGGATGGAACCTTGGAAGAGGGAAGTGAGTCATATCGGTGGGGGAGGGGGGGCGAAGGTTCTGTTTTTATGGGGAAGCGATGAAGAATGTTTGTGGGAGGATAGAACGAGTATCTCGGAGAGCAAACAGTGTTATGTTTGAAGGAATAGTGGTTCCAGCACTATCATATGGTTCCGTTGCGACAGGCTATGGGTATAGATAGGGTATGTGCGGAGAATGGTGGATGTGTTGGAAATGAGATGTTTTGAGACAATCGTGGTGTGAGGTGGTTTGGTTTGATCGAGTAAGTTAATGAAACGGACGTGAGAGAATGGTGGTAATAAAAAGAGTGTGGTATGGAGAGAGCAGAGGTGGGTAGTGTTGTTGAATTGTTTTTGGTCAAGGGATGGGATGAGTGAGGCAAGGATGAACAAAGAGGTTTATGTTTCAGAGGTGGAAGGAACGAGGAGAAGGTGGGAGGCCAAATGGAGGTGGAAAGATGAGAGAAAAAGATTGAGCGAACGGGGCTTGAATATAGGAAGGGTGAAAGGAGTGCAAGGAATAGAGTGAATTGGACGACTGTGGGTATACCGGGGTCGATGTGCTGTCTTGACTGAAGGCAGGATAAGTGAAACGTTTCTGGGGTTTAAACCATTAAAGGTCTGTTGGGCCTGGATGTGGGGTGATGTTTCGGTGCATTTAATGACAGCTAGAGGCCGAATGTATGAACTGTTAGTTGTGAACGAGTGTGTCTTTTTTGTCTGTTTTCCTGGCGCTACCTCGCTGAAGCAGGGGGTCGCGCTGCTGTTTTCAGTGGAGTGGGGCGGGGTTGCCTTGAGAATGGATGAAGGAAGCATGTATTTATTATATATATATTATATATATATATGTTATATTTATATATATTTTATATTAATATATATTTATATTATAT